>NC_051320.1:33011966-33074466 GCF_015220235.1 Choloepus didactylus | reverse complement strand
GCTGGTGGGTGATGGGCTGATGAAAGAACTAACCATGAGAAGGTGAATGAAGTTTAAATTATCAGTGCATGGCTGTAGAGGGAATGAACATAATATTTAATAGAACAATCTTTTAGTGTTGGCCATAGCTTACTTCAATGCTAAATGTAAACTGGAAGAATAAAAAGTGAGAAACACATGGCATAGAATTTGTGTGCTTCTATTTCTTTAGCTTGAAAAGACTTTGGCTTCTTAATTGGTCTTTATCCAGCTGAGAAAGCTTTACGTATACTCGGCATTCAAGATGCTCTGAAGTCCTCCACATCTCTCTCTCCTTGACCCCTTATCATTATCATATTACTCTCAATTACCCTAGCTAATTACTGGCTGCTCCTCTTTTTAACCCTACCACACCCAACTCTTCTGTGGCCTGCTTTGGAATAATCTCTGCAGCTGAATTAGTAACAGTCTCTATGGAGATTCCGTCATGTTAGAAAATAGTCTCCCAGCATCCTCAATGGTAAGTAAGGTGGGAAAGATGCTAAAATAGCAGTTTTTAAATAAGAAAATTGAGAGCTACAGATGATGTTAGATGACTTGACAGAGAGAAATCTATGACTCTGTGGTAAATGGGGGAGGGGAGATACATTTTGCAGCTATTGCTCAAATTTATTTTCCTGCTTAATTGAATAAATTTCAAATGTTAAATAATGCAAAGATTTAAATGCAAAAAGTAGAAAAAGAAAAAAATCCTTGAAAATAGCATATTTCCAGGAGCAACTGAGAGCAAGTACCTGCATTTCACTGAAGAATGACTGATGCATTCAAAATAAATTAATATTAAAATGGCTTAAGCTTTGCAGGGCTAAGGAAGGACTGAATGAGTAAATTCCTTGATCCAAAATCCAATTTATTATGATAGACCTCCTCAATTCATTGGACTTAGACCTAGCCTCAGGCAATACCTTGAAGTAATTGGGTTGCTTTTGGGGTTCAACCTCAACTCCCTTGCCTATATTCCTATAATCCTAGGTGGCTATCTTTATCTTCTTTCCCCCTGCCTTCTTAAAAGTTTTATTTACCAGAAAGAGCCAAAGAAATGCATACACTATTAATGAAAAGGCTCACTATATACTAGGCTAGATAATTTTTGACATTCCTTCCTGCTATGATATTCTGATTTTATGACATTTTATGCTATTTTCCATTTAATAGAGAATAATGTATAAAATCAAAAGGAATTAATATCTAATTACAACACTTCAGGCATGAGTTATCCAGGTAAAGGAGACATTACTGGAGCAGAAGAGACTTCTTCACATTGTTAAAATGATACTTAGTTGGCAGTCAGCTTCTTTTGCCTACTTACAAAGCCAACCTTAGATTTAAGTTTAGTGCAATACAGCTTCATACAAAGTAACAGTAGCTTCTTTCACACAGTCTTTTTTACTACCTAAATCAGAGGAAATTGTTGGCTTACCTATATCTCTGACTGAAGAACTTAAGAATAGAGCAATTGTAAGGAACTAAGCAACATGGAAAAGTAGCAACAGTTGTTAAAAAACAAGATGGATCAATGGTTGTTTACTCAGGCTTCCCTGCCAGATGCTACATATTCCTTACTAGAGGTCAAATAATGAAATAACAGAAATTTTTAGAAGATTGCAATAGAAATCCCGACTGCTTATAGTCAAAAGCTTTCAGAGATTGTCAGAAGTCAACCTCTAGAGAAGTAAGCTGGAAAGTAACTTTTTTTAGGAAAGGAGATTCAAGTTGAGAATAATAAATGGTATTTATTGGACCTGCTAGAAAAGACATAAGCCTGTAAAAAGTTTCAGTCAAAAGTTCAAAAGCCTAGTGTTCAGTTGACCAAGATGGCAGTGTAAGATGCACTAGAGTGCTACTGCCCCACAGAGTCATTGAACACCTAGCAAAAACTGCCAAAGCCATCTTCCTCAAAACTCTGGAAAACAGTTCAAGGTTTGCAGTAACTGGGTGGGTGCCCAACCATGAAAACACAGCCTTTAAAATGGAAGGAGACCCCATGGTACCCTTATTGGTATCTCCCCCTTTCCTGTCCCCTCCCTACATGGTGCGGAGCCATCCTGCCCTCCCACTGAAGGTCCCTGGTCCTTCCACATGGGGTGCCAGTATGTCCCTGCCCATCTACCAATTCACAGCTAAAAGACTGAACCAGGAAACTGGTCTCTGGCTCATCTTTCCAGAACTTGTCTTACAGGAAGAAGCAGATTGCAGACAGCTAAAGCAGTGTAAGGTAAGAAACAGTTAAGTCAACAGGGCCTGGGACAAAGGATTACCAGCTTTAAGCCATACAATAGAGCACTTGAGATGGGGAGAGAGTCTGTTTCATAGTGAGTAGAGGGGGCATTCAAAGTCCTGAATAAAGGGGAATTCCGACCGTGGCAAGCACAAGTCCAGCACAAGACACAGGATCAGAAAAGAGGGAGAGGATCCTGCACTTCACTTTCACTTCAGGCTGATCTTCTTGATAGAAGGGCTAAACTCTAAAGGAGAGCACCACCCAAAGCAGAGCCAATTTGCAAAGACTGCAAAAGGTGTTTTGTGTTGGTATGTTTGCTTGTGCTAGCTTCTGGCATTCAGGGGAATCTCTGTCATATCACTAGCTAGATACAAACTGAAGGAACAGACAGCTTAGGAACTAAATCTCAGAGTTAACACATTAAAACACTAAACGGAAAGGGAACAACAGAAGAAACAGGAAATGATGGCCCACCCAAAAGAACAAGGTAAAAAGTCAGAAACTATCAATGCATAATATGAGACTTTGCACATGTTGGACAAAGAACTTAAAAAAATGATCTTCAATTGCTCAAGGAGGAAAAAAAGAAAACACAGAGAAAGAAATAAAGGTTATCAAGAAAACAGTGAATGATCAAGATGAGGATTTCATTAAAGAGACAGAAATTTTAAAAAGGGACCAAGCAGAAATACTGCAGTTGCAGACCACAATAACTGACATGAAAAATTCCCTAAAGGGTTTCAGGAGCAGACTGGAGCAGCCCTAAGAAAGAATCAGTGAACTTAAAGACAAAACAATTGAAATGATTCAGATTGTGAATAGAAAAAAGAATGAAAAAAGTGAGCAGAGCCTAAGAGACCTGTGGGACAGTATCAAGCATACCAATACACATTATGGAAGTGCCAGAAGAAGAAAGACAGAGGCAGAAAGAATATTCAAAGAAATAATGGCTGAAAATCTCCCAAATTTAATGAAAGATATGAATATACACATTCAAAAAGCCCAGTTAACACCAAACAGGATAAACGTGAAGGGAACCATGCCCAGACACATAGTAGTCAAACTGTTGGATGCCAACAACAGAGAGTTCTGAAAGCTGCAACATACTACGTTCAAGAGAGCCCCCATAAGATGAAGTGCCAATTTCTCACCAGAAACCATGGAGGCAAGAAGAGAGTGTGATGAAATATTAACAGCACTAATGAAAACAATGACCAGTCAAGAATTTTATATCTGATAAGACCAGATTTCAAAAATGAGGGGGAGATTAAGACATTTCAGATAAACAAAAGCTGAGGGAGTTTGTCATCATTAGACCTGCCCTAAAAGCAATACTAAAGGGAGTTCTTCAAACTGAAAGGAAAGGACACTAGATATTGGAACAAAGTAGCATTAAAAAATAAAGACCTTTAGTAAAGTTTCTAAAATGCAAATGCATAAAAAGTAATGATAAATCTATGGTTTTGGTATAGAATGTATAAAGATATAATTTGTAATAAGTACAACAAAGAGCTGAGGACAGAGAGGTATAGAACAGTGTCTATGTATGCTATTGAAGTTAAGTTGGTTATCAAAGAAAAAATGATTGTTACAGATTTAGGATGTTAAATTTAGGCTCCAAAGTAATCACAAAGAAAATATCTGGAAAATATATAGAGAGGGAAATGAGAAGGGACTAAAAATGGTACACTAAAAAAAAAATCAAATAAATACAGAAATTGGTACTAATGGAAGAATTGAGGGATAAAGAAAGTACAAGACTTACAAAGACCAAATAGCAAAATGGCAGAAAAGTCCTGCATTTTCATTAGTTACTTTAAATGTAACTGAATTAAGCTATCCAGTCAAAAGGCAGAGATTGATAAAAGGATAAAAAAGCAAGACCCAACTATATTCTGAATACAAGAAACTCACTTTAACTTCATAGACACAAGTAGTTTGAAAGTGAAGGGATTCTGAAAATTGCGAAGGAAGAAGTAAAACTTTCCCTATTTGCAAATGGCATGATCCTATATACAGAAAATCCTGAAAAAATTCCACAACAAAGCTACTAGAGAGCTAAAAATAAATTCAGTAAAGTGGTGGGGTACAAGATCAACATGCAAACATCAGTAGTGTTTCTATACACTAGTAATGAACAATCTGAGGAGGAAATCAAGAAAAAAATTCCATTTACAATAGAAACTAAAATAATCAAATACCTAGGAATAAATTTAATCAGGGATATAAAGGACTTGTACACAGAAAACTGCAAACCATCGCTAAAAGAAATCAAAGAAGACCTAAATAAATCAAAGGACATTCTATATACATGGATTGGAAGTCTAAATATTGTCAAGGTGTTAATTCTACCCAAAGCAATTTACAGATTCAACGTGATCCCAATCAAAATTCAAACAGCCTTCTTTGCAGGAATGGAAAATTTAATCATCAAATTTCCATGGAAAGTAAAGGGGTCCTGAATAGCCAAAAACATTTTGGGGAAAAAAAAAAAAAGAGCAAAGTTGGAGGCCTCACACTTCCCAAATTCAAAACTTATTACAAAGCTACAGTAATCAAAACAGCACGGAACTGGCACAAGGGCAGATTTATAGAACACAGGAATTGTATTGAAAGTTCAGAAATAAACTGTCACATCTATGGCCAATTAATTTTTGACAAGGATACAAAGTCCACTCAATGGGAAAAGAATAGTCCTTCGAGTAAATAGTGCTGGGAAAACTGGATATCCATATGCAAAAGAATGAAGATGAAACCCCTACTTCACACCATGTACAAAAATTAACTCAAAATGGATCAAAGGTCTAAATATAAGAACCAAAGCTATAAAACCCATAGACAAAAACATGGGGGAGCATCTTCAGGACCTTGTATTTGGGAATGGTTTCTTAGACTTAATAATGAAAGCACAAACAACAAAAGAAAAAACAGATAAATGAGACTTCACCAAAATTAAAAATGCTTGTACATCAAAGGACTTCATCATGCAAGTAAATACACAAGCCACACAATGGGAGAAAATATTTGGAAAACACCTATCCATTAAGGGTGCAATATATAGAATATATAAATAAATCCTACAACTCACAACAGAAAAGACAAATGCAATTATAAAATGGGCAAAATACTTGAATAGACACTTTTACAAAGAAGATATACAAATGGCTAAATAGCATCACTAGCTTTTAGGTAAATGCAAATCAAAAGCCCAATGAGTTGCTATTTCACACCCACCAGAATAGCTACTTTTGAAAAGGAATGGAAAGTAGCCAGTGTTGGGAGGTGATGTGGAGAAATAGGACCACTATTCTTTGTTGGTGAGAATGTAAAATAGTGCTGCCACTGTAGAAAATAGAGTGGCAGTTCCTCAGAAAGTTAAGTATAAAATTACCATATGACCCAGTAATTCCACTTCTAGGTATATACCCCAAAGAATTGAAATTACAGACTCAAAGAGATATTAGCACACCAATGTTCATAGCGTCAGTGTTCACAATTGCCAAAAGACAGAAGCAACCCAACTGTCCATCAATCAATGAATGGATAAACAAAATGTGGTATACACATACAATGGAATATCATTCAGCCATTAAAAGGAAAAAAGTCCCAATACACGTGAAAAAGTGGATGAACCTTGAAGACATGTTGAGTCATACAAGCCAGAAACAAAAGGACAAATATTGTATGAACTCACCAATATAAACTAATTAGAATAAGCAAAGTGGTAGAGTCAGAAACTAGAATAAAGGTTACCAGGGACTGGGTTGGGAGTAGAGAATGGGGAGTTGAAGCTTAATTGGTACAGAGTTTCTATTTGAGGTGATGGAATGTATTGGTAATGGATGGTGGGTGATAGCACAATATTGTGAATGTAATTAACACCACTGAATTACACATTTGAATGTGATTGAAAGTGGAAAATTTAAGTTGTATATATGGTGCCAGAATAAAAATTAAAAAAAAAAATGGACTGTACAATGCAAACAGTGAACCATAAAGTAAACTATGGACTACAGTTAATGGTATAATTATAATAATATTGTTCCAGCAATGTAACAAAGATATCATATTAATGCAAGGTATTAAAAATAGGGAAAATGGTGTGTGAGAGTGGGGGGCATATGCATGATTTTTTGTAAACCTACAACTTCTCCAATAAAAAAAAAAATTAAAAAACCAAATAGAGAAGAAAAGAAGAAAGTTCAATAGCCCACTTATATACCGAAAATCAGAACTAGAAGAGAAAAACTGAACTTTAACAGTAATGCATGCCAAGTTTTCATGTCTGTTTTCAAATTATAATGCTGTCCTGTTTCCCAACTCCTACTCTAATTCTTAAAAATTTCAATTAGAGAAAAAAAAAAGTATTTCCATCAACAATCTTATACGGCCATCACCTCGTTTTGTTTTGTTTTTCCTGAAACTGCTGCCTCGTCCCGAAAGTAATGCTTTTAGAAGAAAATGCCTGCCTTACAATGCACTTACATGTAGTTCCTTTTCCTCAAGTTTTTTTGATCCAGATGTCCCAGGGGAAAATTTATTTTTCAAGGTGAAAATAAAAATAATTACGTGCATGGGGCCAAAGACAATTGTACTAAAATTATTAAGAACTTACTCATCTAGAACTATCCCAAATGTTATTATATTCAAATATGAGAAAAATGAAAGAGGCATGTTCTAAAGTTCAACTCAAGGAAATTAAGTTAGGCAGTATTTCCAAATACATACTAAAGAAACATACAAAAATAAGACACTGCTTAAAATGATTAAGTAAATAAATTAAAAATAGAAAATCAAGTAATTTTTCTATTTACCTTGAGCAAAAAGCCAAACAAAACTAATTTCATAAAGGATAAAATGTAAATATAAAGTTTTCTAATTTTTTTTCATGTGTATAGGCATGTGGCTGTCTATTGCCACTTTCCCTTTTGGCACATGATCATGATAAAAAAAGACTGAAATGTGGAAACTCTAAAGCCCCAAATAATTTACTTTATTAAAAAATGCCTAATAGTAACTAGTGACACTGAACCCAGGGCTAGGCCACAGTTTAGGAAGCAGGCATACAGGATATATACTATCCTTGCAAGAGCCTTCTTAGTGACCTTGAAGAGCTAAGTAATTTAAAGATTTCTTGAAATAAGCTGAGGGAGTTTTGTGAGAATTAAAGTTGGTATCCAACCAAGAAGAGCAGTTCCACCCCCAAAAAAGAATCCAATGAATATCAAAATCAGGAAATTTATATGTTGATAATACTTAACCTGAACATACACAGTGCCATTAAGCTCGCTTTGAAATATCACCTCTGGAATCAGGCTTACTACTTTATGGCACATCTCGTAAACACTGGAGCCCCTTTCTAGCAATTTCCTAGTGTCAAAACGAAAACTGCCTTAAAAGAGATGGGAGAGGAGGAGCTGTCTTTAAAAGGAGGCCTTTATCATAACTAAATCACGTTAAGTAGGCCCAAGATGTCATATTCTCAAAGTTTATTCATGTATATAATAAATTGTAGCAAGAGCCCAGGGCTTGTGAGAAATACAGGGATATTTTTCTTTTGATGTAGTTTTCTCCTTTTAATTGCATCTAGCCAGTATGTCTATCTCGCCCCAAAACAAAGGCGATCTTTGTTTGATGAGAAATAGTACAGTAGGAAGATGCTGATAGAAAGATGGAGAAGCACAGCTCCAACTCCATGAGCGGGTTAAAAGATCCAGCATTCCCCCCAACAGGTAAATTAACCTAAAAAAGACGTGAACTGGAAGTATGAGGACTCGGGTTCTCAGACCTACTGATAACTCTGCTGTGCTAATATTTAAAATCCATCCCAAACAAAGGACCTATTCAAGGGAAATTACAAATTCCAGTAGGTAGCAATGTTCCCCGACCTTTTATCTTTACAACATTCTCAGGTCTGCTTCCATCCAGGATTTAATAAGGCAACAGATAACAGCTCTGAGCGTCTGGGGAGTTGGCACTGAAAGGTACTTCCTAGCTGAGGAAGTCTGCCTCCAGCATTTTCCCAGTAACTCTGAGAGTTATAAACAGGACCCATATTTTGGGAGGAGAATAAAAATTATATATATGGTAAGTAGCATGAGGAAAAAGGTTAGTTTGTTTAAGTTTTTCATAAACATTTTCTCTCTCTTCCCTTCTCACTTTCTCTCATAGAGGCCCTCTGGGAACCAGTATTAGTGACAAACCAGAAGGGCAGTCGGCCAAAGGGTCCATTGTCCAAGGAAAGGACTCCTGACCTCACGGAGAGAAAAACAAGATGCTTTGACCACCACTTAGGATGGTGACAACACGGTCATCATCAATCAAAGCAGACTCATATATTAAAGGCACAGACACTTCCATTGTTCTTACATGTAGTTCTTTTTCCCCAAGGAAAAGGAACTCAGCCTCTAGAGGATAAAAATCAGTGAAGGATCAAAAACTCTCTATTTTACATAATTGATGATAGTTTTTCCACATAAGATATTTTTCTACATCAATTAATAATCAGTGAAATATAAAGTGATAAATTAACAAGATTAATGCCATAAGCAAAAAAAAAATCAGTCATTGCTTTTTTCCCAAAACATTTATATTTGACTTAATTAAAACAAACAAAAACATAATTATAGCTCTAATAATATTTAAGTTCCCAGGAATATCCAGATAATGAAGCCCAAAGTACTTTTTTTGGGGGAGGGGAGTTGGTGCACTAAAGGGAGAGGCATTGTGGACATTTTCTTGGTAACACTCTTTATATGTAGACATTCTTCTTTCTGCTTCTTCCCAAAGCCAACAAGTCATTCAAATTGGCACCAAAGGAGCAAGCAGTGGCCCAGAGGCCATTTGGTATCATTATTTTCACATCTTCCAACCTAAATGTTAAAATAGAAATATCTTCCTAGATCACAGTGATAATTTTGTTTTACATATGGGGAGGATTGAATTGAAAAGTACAAGATTTATGTAGAAGTCCAATTTGTAAAAATGTAATAAGCTTTATTTACATATTTTGGGGAACTTTCTAGATACATATATAATTAATTCATTCTGTAAAATGTCAATTGTCCTTCTAAAATGAAAAAATCATTGTTAACTTGGAAAATAAAATTTAATGAAGAAATTATAAAAGAACTGTTTTTCTATTTTGACATAATTTTTCTTATATGTTTGGCTATATGATTGGCTAGCACACTACCAAATTTTTTTCCAATCTAATATGGTTGGATAACTACAGACTCAAAAAGTCTAAATTGCACAAATTATATTTATTTCAATGAACATAGAATTGAATTCAGCATCTAGGGTTGCTCAGCTTTACAGCTTTGTTATGCCTTAATTATGTACCTTGGCTTTTGGGTGAGGGGGTGGGGATAAAGAGGCATGGCATACTATTAATACATTTCTAAGGTTGTAAATTTATTTAAATAGCAAGTAATGTAGGATACCACAAAAATCAAAATCTTATAGCAAAAGTGAATTACAAATTGTTGCAGAAGTCACATTTTTAGTAGTTAAACTTTAAACAGCAGCTTTATTACCTGCTAAGTGCAATGTGGATGAATTCCTGTGGCTAAAGGGCTCTTAACTTTTGAATGTCCAGGCCCTTATTGGGGAAGGAAAAAAAAAAAAAAACAAACAAACCTGCCCTTTGGAAAGAACACAAATTAAGATACCGATGGATATAATATTTAATGCTTCCCTTTCCTAATATGCATACCGACACACTATGGCACAGGTTGGTGCTGGAATGTCCTGTGAAATCATTATTGAAATTAGTAGGTAAAAAAAAACAATTCTAAAAAAAGAGATGTAATGATAAAAATAATTAATATATTTCTGGGAATCCACTACGATTTAATCTTTATTATTCTACATATTACCTGCTCGTTATTTGTTATAGCCAATAAAATACATACTCCAAGTAGTTTAACGCTTTCATTTACTGAAACATCGAAAGAAATCCAAATGCACCCTGTTCTTCTTGGTTACACGTGATGGCTGCATAATATTATTTAAATTAGATCGGCTCTCCTTAAAATGACTTACTGTTTGAATTTTGCGGAAATCCGGGCAAGGAGGACGGACCGTTCATTCCAGGGAGAAGGACGGGAGGGAGGCCGGGGAGTCCTGGGTAGGCTGCTGGCAGACTGATGCCGTGGAGGGAAGGGCTGTCCATCACGCCCGGCTGCTGGACGGCTAAGCCCAGCACATCTGAAGCTTTCTTTATACGATCGAGTTCCTGCTGTGCCATCAGCTGTCTGACGGTGGTAGGAGCCAAGTAATCTTTCTCCCGATCAAGCTGACTTCCAACGGTCTCTCTCACTTTTGCAATATGCTGTTTGGAGAAAATATGATCTCTGATGGACAAGCGGGCAGAGTACTTCACCCCACAGAGAGTGCACTCGGGTTTGGTGCCTTCCGTTCCACCCTGACTGATCATGAAAGGCTTCCCTATGTTGATCTTGAATTTCTTTTCCTTTGCCCTTGCATTTTGAAACCACACCTGGACCACGCGTTTGGGCAGGCCGATCTCGTTCCCCAGCATTTCGCACTCTTGCATGGTGGGAGTTCGGTAGTCGCTAAAGCAAGCCTTGAGGACCTTGAGTTGAAGATTGCTCATTTGGGTTCTGAAACGCTTGTGGCCGGGCCGATCATTGCTTTTGGATTTGAAAGGATTGCTGGATCCAAATGGATTGGGGGAGCTCGGGTCAGCGATGCTCGATGTTTCGCTGCGGTCAGCATTATCATCCGGGTCGTCAGTGACATAAAAGCTTTGGTCGTGGTCGCCATCTTTATCACTGAAATGTATCGATGGACTCGTGAGAGAAAAGAGAAATTTTTCATCACCGACTTCTGCAGTAGGTGTGGTTGCTGTCTTGGGCAGAGCGTCAAGTGTCTTCGGCTCTTTAGGAGATAAAGCAGGTTTCACATCGCCTGAACTTCCCGTGGTGCTTTCCATTTCAGTGTTTCCTTCATCTCCAGTGGTGGCATCACTGATAGCTGTATTAACTGAGGAAGTCTCATCAAAATCCGTTTTATTTTGATCATACCCAGCCTCGGCAGGAGGGGCATTGAAATTCTCTACATCCTCGGAACATTCTGCTTTGAAAGAAGAGGGGCTTAAAAGATTCTTCGGCGACAGCTCTGCTGTTTTACTAACAGGCGTCGACACCGTAGAAGCCAGTTCGTTCTCACTCGATAGATCGATTTTCGTCAATGGCAGAGACGGATAATCAAAATAAATATATTTCTGCGGGCTTTCTCCCCCATCCTCTGTTGCGATTAAAGGGCTGGGTGGCAAGCTGTACCCTGCCTGCTTTCCCTCATTCCAGTGCCGGGAGCGAATGTGGCTTTCCAAGGCTGACTTGGCTTTAAACAGGGCTCGGCAAAACGGGCACCGCTTATGAGACTGCGCGGGACCCACCGCGCGGAACTGGCCTTTCCTTTCTCGAGCGCGAGTATTCTGGAACCAGACTTGCACGACTCTCTTTTTCAGCCCTACTTCACGAGCAATATGGTCAAGCATTTTCCTGGTCGGATTGGAGTCCAACAGGTATTTCTCATACAGTATTTCCAGTTGTTCTGGGGTAATGGTGGTTCTCAGGCGTTTATCGCGATGCTGGTCTTCCCCGCTATTCCCTCCCTCCTTTTCGCTGCAGTTATTATCATCTTTATCATCCAGTTTCCTTTTCAGGGAAGCAGCCACTGCTGCCGGGGCTGATGTGTGGGAGGAAGTGGTCTGAGGTGGCAGTGGTGTGAGAGAACCACTCAGCAGCTGTCCAGTCATCAGTGGGTTGTTGGGGTCGAATATCATATAGGGCATGTCCATGGGCCTTTCCAAGAATGGAGAGTGAAGGAATTGGTTTTGAGCAGCGAGGAAGTGCATGTGCTGGTGCTCCTGCCAAAGTTCTAGAGTTGGGAAGGCAACTGTACACTGATCACATTGGTATTGTAGTAACTGTGGAGGTAGACTGTTCTGGAGAGATGTCACGGGCATTTGCAGTGGACTGGACGGGACTGGGGTCTGAGAGGCCGAGGGAGGTCTTCCCATAAGTTTGGGTGGTGGTGGCTGTGGCTGAGCTGGGGAGGCCTGTGGTGGGTCTGTGGAAGTCGATGGTAGTGGCAGGGCTGTTTTGATGCCTTGAGAAGAGGGAGAGGAGTCACTCTGCTTTGGCTTTTCTGTGGGATGTTCAGGCTTTGGAGAAGTCTTCTCAGGTTCTGGTTTGGGTGATGGAATCAGGGGGGTACTAGTCCCAGAGCCAGAACTTGCTGCAGGTGCAGCAGCGTTTTTGGCTGCATCGGTTTGGCCAGCGACTGTGCAATGTTTGTACACCACTTGATCGGTGCCGTCCATGGAGTCTTCAGTTTGGCTTTCATCTTGGGCATCATCATCTTCATCCTTATAACACTGCTTTTTCTGATGCGTGATCAAATCAAAGATCCTGGGGAAAACCACATTGCATTTTTTACATTGGTACTGCATGTTGCTTGTTCGAATATACCGTTCATTAGTGAGCTCCCTTTTCTCATTGTCCTTTGTTTCTGCCTGGTTCTCATAACTCTTTCGTGCTTTCTGACGAGCGTTCTGGAACCATACCACAATAACCCGAGTAGGTAGATTGAGAACAGTGGAAAGTTGTTCTATTTCATCATCTTTTGGGTAAGCGTTTGTGTCAAAAAAGTCTTGGAGAACCCTAAGCTGGTAGTCAGTAAACCGTGTTCTAGAAGACCTTTTACTGAATGATGCATCTGATTTGTAATGTTCCAGAGAGGCGGGCTGCGGGTCAATTCTGATATCTTCCAAAACCGTTATAGGAGGGTTACTGAAGTTGTACGGTGAATCTTTGTTTCTCTGCCGTTCTTTGAAAAGCGTATTTCGAAACCAGTGTTTGATGACTTTTTGAGAGAGGCCAGATTTCTCAGCCATTTCTTGGATCTGTTCTTCACTTGGAGAATTATTGATGTCAAAATAAGCCCTCAGGATTTTGAGTTGATCATCTGTAATTCTTGTCCTTGGGCGTTTGAACTGAGAATGTCTTAAGAAGTTGGGATCTAATCCGAGCTGCTGTTGACAAAGTTGAGTGAGATCTGCAGACAGAGTGTCCACCTGCGGCAGCTGCAGGGCGAGCTGGGGAGGAAGTGCAGGATGCTGCACGGGTTGCATCATAATGGGAGGAAAGAGCGGAAGGTCCAAGGAAACAGGCAGCTGGACCTGCGGGGGAGCAGAGGGTGGAGGTGGGGGAGGAGGCGGTGGAGGAGGAGGCGGTGGAGGTGGGGGTGGTGGGGTTGGGGGCGGAGCTTGCAGGGGAGTAGAAACTGTGTTTGGGATTTTCACAGGTCCAATGGAAGCAGGCTGTGGGGGAGCTGGCGGCAGGGGAGGAGGAGGAGGTGGTGGCGGTGGAGTTTCTGGTGAAGATGGAGAAATTGGGTAAAGCTTGTCATAGGCTTCCCTATATTGACGAGCAAATTTTTCTAGTGCTCCATATGGAAAAAATTGCCCGTGAACATGTTCTTGGTGACTCTTTAAAATAAGAACATTGGAAAACAGTTTACCACATGTTCCGCATTCCAGTTTGTCCGTGTTTTCACTTTCACCACTTTTGCCCTTCTTCTGTACCTTCTGCCTGTTTTCATTATACTGGATGACCAGTTCAAAACCAAAGTTTTCCAACAAGGCTTTGGCTGCATTTCCTCTGGCCCCGGAAGTGATTCGGGGTGGTGGGATGGACGGTTCCAAGGATTTTTGCTTCTTTACGTCTTTGCCTTCTTTGAGACCTTCGCCTTCACTTATAAATTCTTGCTTTGGTTTCTCTTGCTTTTCAGCAACCTCTTCTGCCTCCTTATAAGATGGCATGTCCTTCAGGATTTGACAGTCTCCCCCTCCTAAGTTAGTTTGTTCTTGTTTCAATAACTTGCTTGCCTGCTGCTGCTGCTGCTGCTGCTGCTGCTGCTGTTTTTGAGACTGCAGCGGGGGCTGTGCAGCTTGGTATTGTTGTGCTTGTTGTAGTATTTGGAGTTGAGTTTGGCCAATGTGATGTTGGGTTTGAATCTGCTGCTTCAAGTCTTCGAGCAGGGATCCAGCCATCCCTGTCATGCTGGGCATACCGAATGTGGCAGAGCCTGGCAAGCCCAAATCTGGCCCCAAGCTAAACTCCGTCCCAGGTATGTAGAATGGAAAGAGAAACTGAGGCTGCTGAAACTGCAGCAGTGCTTCTGGGGTCATAGGGAAATGGGGCAAAAAGGCTGGGTTTAGAAACTGAGGCTGAAAGAATGCAGCTTGCTGTTGTAGTTCGTGCTGGAGTTGCATCTGAATTTGTGCTGGTGACTGCGATGGGTGATGTGTAGGTTGAGAAGAGATCATTTCAGGAGTTTGCTTCTTACTTAATTCTTTGGCTTCTAAGTGGGTATCTTTGCTGTTCACTGCTGCTAAACTCATAGAATCTAACATCCCTTGGCCAGGACTGTTGACATTTGCTGCAAGGCTGTGCCCACCGGTCACATGACTGCTTGGCTCCAGCTTTGCAGCCCTCGCTTTTGTCTGGTGGAGCACAGATCTCATGTGGATTTCCAGTGTTGAGCTTTGGCTGTACGCAACATTGCAAATGCTGCACTTGTAGGGTTTGTTATCTGTGCTGCTGCTGGTTTCTTGAGGGACAGGACTGGAGGCTTCTTGCAAAACCTTTTTCAACTTATGCAGATGAGAAACTGAATTATAATGGACCAAGAGAATGTTCTTTTGGGTGAATGACTCTTTACACACTGTACATTTATATGGGCGAGATGGATCGAGGAATTTTTCCATTGTAAAATTTGGCCCTTTTCTAAAAGGTAAGGTCCGCTTTGGTTCAGAGCCCATGTCATCTGGAATAGAGCTGCTATCACTTCCTACGGGACTTGCCTTCCCTTCGTGGTCCACCTCATACTCTCTCTCTATTTCCTGCTCTAGGACATGGTCGTCCTGGGCCATAGTTTCACTCTCTGCCCAGAGTTCACCGTTCACAGGCAAGGAGGCATACAGCTGTTGAAGTTCAGTTTCACTCAGTTCGGGGTGGCCTGCTTCCAAGTGTTTTTTTAAAGCCTGGAATGTACGGAAACTCCGCTGGCAGAGACTACACATCGTGGCGGCCCGAATCGCATGATACTGGGAATGTATCTGAAGCTTCTGCATAGTCTTAAAAGCCAAGCTACAATGGTTACAGCGATACTTATAAACGTGGCGGTCAGAAACAGAGAGTGGTTGCCTTTTCTGCTGTTCGCCTAGTTGATCTTGCAGGGTGTCAGGGATTTTGGTGTCCTTACTGCTATTTTTATTCCACTCCGACACTTCTGTGGATTCTTTAGTTGGTTTCTGCTCCTCACTCTTAATTTCCATGCTAGCCTTTGAATCGTCAAGACCTGCCATACTTTTGTCATCCATTGGACTTTCACCTGTGTAGAAGAAAGCACAAACATGTCTCTTAGGTGAAGAAAACCTACTGTTTAAATGTCAATAAAATATTTTAAGTAGGAGCCTTTAAAGGTTTCTGCTTAATCTATTCTTTGAAAAAATATTTATTGAGCAACTACCATGTGGCAAGCACTGTACCAGTTTCTGGGGATCCAAAGGTGAATGAGAAATCACCTCTGACCTCAGGGAATTTCAGGATAGGGAAGAAAACAAGAAGGTTATTACAGCCTGCTGCAATCAGTGCTATATAAATGGCCTCCATGTTCATGAATTAGAACACACACAATATTCTTAGCAGTCTGATACTCAGATCCCCTGAGGGCAGTTATGGATACCCAGATACTAAATATGCCTTGAAAAATATGGCTCTTGGAAATGCCATGCTTCTTTTTTCCCTCCTTGCTTTTTTGTTTTTGTTTTTTCAATCTTTGATAGGTATAGTCTTGGAGCACTGCCACAAATGGAAGTCCCGAGTGTCTTTCCTGCAAATCATGATCAGAAACTGGCCTACCTGAATATTTCCCAGACCCCTCGGCTGTGATGGCTGCAGGTGTATCCCGCTCTGATTTCTCGGAAGCAGCTGCTGGCAGCAGCATACTGTTCGGCATCATCACATCAGGGACAGGTACCTTTGAAAACCAAAGGGGTTCACATTCAATGTACCCAAGAATTCACAAACTCCATCACAGCTGCCATTTGGCAGGAGCAAATCCCACTTGCATTTTTCCAAAGTAGACACATTCTTTGGATCTTACAGGCCAATGCTTTCTCTTCCAATCTCAGATTGATGCTGTTGCAATGCTGCACTCTTCTTTATATATATATATGTTTTGAAGGTTTTTGGATTATGTAGGTCTATTTTTTTATAATGAGAATCAAGAGAGTTTGAAAGTCAAGTTGCCCATGTAAGTCATTCGATTAACAGTAGAGACATAAAAGTAAGACCACAAAAAAATATGGTATTGAATGAGCTATGCCTTACTTCATATTTGACTTTTATTTATCTAAGCAAAAGAGACAACAAATGGGCCTTGACTGTGCTGTCTATAAAACAGTCAATAACATAGCTTTAAATAGCTCAGAAGAAATAAATTTCTATTGACCAACAGTTACCAGTTCTGGGTTGATACCTGTACACAGATTATGTCAAGCATGCACCAGCGTTTGATATCCTTACTGTCATAAGCAGCTTCTCCACGCAATCCGGAGACACACTGTGCAGATGCGTCAGATGCAGCTGGAGGTGCATCTTGTTGCTGAGGACGTCCTGGCAGAGGGGACAGCAGATGACTGGCTGCACTGAGTGCTGTGACAGGACATGCATCTGGATACGACTTTGGTCCCTACTATTATAGTTACAATAAGGACACTGATAGAACTGGAAAAAATGGAATAAACATGGCCACTGTTAGTTAACATGTTTTGATGATTTCAGAGCATTCTAAGTCATACCAAGAGTTAATTACATTGCCAATCGCAATGGCAACATACATTTCAACAGCACGGAATCGTTTCGGGCCCTAAAACCATCAGGAGCAAAGAAAGAAAGAAAGAAAAGATTTACGTGGCAAAGGGAAAAAAACACATTTACCTGTTCATGACAGAATTTATTGTCCTCTGCGGGTTTTGACCTTTTTGTTACAACATCCTCTTCTTTAGCCAGCAGGAGTGGCTGGGTACCTCCTGCCACATTAGCTTTCAGCTCCTTCTCTGGTGTGATTATCCCTGATGCCAAAAAAGAATAGAAAAACTCAATTTTAAAAGATCACCAATGTCAAATTCTGAAAAATTATGTTTTGCCACTATTTATGACTCTAAATCCACTGCGTCTCAAAAATGACCAGAAAAGCACTTTTGAATAATGTTTTTCTCAAAAGGCAAAAAGCACACTTCTTTTTGTCCACTCAGTGGACTTTATAAATATATTTTAAAATGTACTCCCGTCTCTTGTTTAGATAACCCTAGGTGGCCTTGGAAGGTTCATCAATAAACACATGCCAACCAGTGTCTCAGAATACCTTTATCACATTAAAGGAAGTCTACTTCCCATTTGCAAACACTGACTTTGAAAATAGTTATTCTTACTAGGGTTTAATTATCTCCCTCCTTTCTAAAATTCTTGGGTGCTTACAAAGATTCCAAAATTCTGATAAGAACTGAGTAGTTATAACTTGGAAACTAAAATAACAATATATATTTATGTGGTGAATTTAGAATTTGAAAATTAAACACATTACATACCTGCTGCTGCTATTTGGGATATTACTTTAGATGTTTCAGCAGTTGGCTCTACACATAACATTCTAGTCCAAATCTCAGGAAAACAATTGTTTTATAAGGTTAATCTGAATATTTGGTTCTAAAGACAATTTAAAATTTTGTCTAGATGAGATATGTAATGTGTAGGAGCCTCACACTCATCAAAGAAGAGTGTGATTCTAATTTCCCAATCGAACAGAAAATTCTTTCCAGCATCCATTTGCCAGATAATCTCCTCTGCGAGGCTGGATATTATAGCGACATTGGGTAGGCACGTCACATACATCTCACGACAAACACAAAACCTCATTTACCAGCCATTCCAATCTCATCATAGCACGGCATCATCTGACCTTTTTTCTGCTGTTTATTATGAGTATTTCTAATTTTAACTTTCAATTTTCACCATCTTCCAGTCAATTTGCAACTAAATTATTTCCAGGGTGAGGACACTATCACTGGACAACTGGGTGCAAATACATCTTGAAATGCAATGAAGCTAAACCACTGATTGCTATCAGACCCCGCATAAATATATAGTCCAGGCGTAATCTGATTGTATGCTGTGCATGAAGATTTATCTTGATTTTTTTCCAATCCAAATATGGCTCATATAAATGAACAAATTGCATCCTACTGCAAAATAACCCAGTTTTAATTTAAAAATTAGGTAAAGGATGTTATGGAAACAAAGTAAAAATGAAGAAAATGATGCATTCTCTTCAAGACAGAGACACATGTTTTGCACCCTATAAATAATTCCAGGAATTTCAAAATCAGAAGGAAATTTCAAATTAAGAGTGATTCTGAGGAGACCAAAATCAGTACAGAATTTAAATTGCACAATTGCAATAATTTTATTCCTTTGGGGTTGGTGGTAGATACAGAATTAATGTTAAATTTTCAACAATTTATACTGATTTGATTTCTAGATTTATAGACATTAGATTCTGTTTGAATTCGTACATTTGTCCTATATATATTCTACCTCTCTCTATATATAAATATATTATATATACAAATATATATATTATATACATAAATATATATATTATATATACAAATATATATATTATATATATAAATATATATACATATGCACCTTGGAGAAATTTAAATTCTTTCTAGATATTTGAAAAATAATGTATCATGTTTGTATTTGAATTAACTTAAACTTGAGATAGACTGAAAAGTTTTATTCTATTGATTAAATAATATCCAAATATTTGATATCCAGAGATTTGTCAGAAACAGGATTGTTCATCTCACCATTATTTCTGGCATCAACAGGTATGCTTTTCTTCTTAAAGCAGAATATAATTTGCATTATTGCTTAAAAAGCCTTAAAAACACTTAAGAAAACAATATGATATATAATACTTGCAAAAAAATTTACTCCTTAAAATGTCAGACTGAGTTTGTAAAGAACTCAAGTAAAGCTTGTTAAAGTGATTGTTATTTAAATCCATGAATGTCTATCAGTTTGCTCCTTTGAGACTCAGATTTTTCTTAAAAAGGTCCCATTAATAAGTAAGAATATGTTCCCTTAAGAATATGAATATGAATATGTCACATTCCCATAATATTCTTTTGTATGCACAGTAGAATTGAACATGACCAAATAATAAGCCAATCCAATTCCCCCATGCTATCGAAGACTGTCACACATGAGTTAAAAGAGAATTTCCATGACTCTTGTTGCTTGCAGGCCCTATGGAGCATCAGAAATAGAATAAACCTTACAGGAACTTCTAATTTATTAAATGTATAGATATGGCCTTATTTCCATAAGCATACATAGTAAGCATTTTTAAATAATATTGGTACTATAATGGATAAAAAAAACAACTCTTAGGGTTTCAAGGTCTGAAACATTTTACCAAGTTTATCCACTGGTATATGATTAATATTATGTATATTAAGAATATGTTGTTCTTATTTTTATGCCTGTTAATGTTCGCCAAAAACATAACTGGCTTTGAATTTAGTGAAGTTCCATGTTGCATCAGGAAAGTAAACGTTACGTTTTAGGGTACCCCCTCTAACCATTGCTGTAACTACTGGCTCCAGTATTCCATCCAACATATGTGACAACTTCAATATTTTTTGGCTAATCATGTTGGTTAATTAAACCATGATCTTAATGTAAGAAAGGAGCTTCCTAAATAACATTTTATTTTTAATTTAAAAGGTGTTATCTATAAAGGCTATTCCCCTAACTGTAGCTAGGCATCCCAGAAATGCATGCCCCTGATAATAAAAAAGCAGAGAATGCTAAGATGTAATAACATATGGCAAAAACAGACTCCTGAAGGGAGGGCAGGTCATCCGGATCATCTGCAAAGACGAAAGAAGCTACCTTTTACAGCTTCATGCCTTTTCTACTCAAAGGGACGCTATCTCAGGCACCAGGCATCCCTGGTAAATTACAGAAAATCAACTCTAAGGCCTATTGCTGAATTACCTTGTCCTATAAATGCCTTATGTTTAAATAACGGCTAATTAATTTTAGGAAGGTTTTGATTAAGTTTTGTGATTACTCATGGTTAATGGCTGCAACTTTATTTGAGATAAATCCTGTTTGTTATTCTAGGCAAAATTTTGAAATCGCATTATAATTCATTTTGTGTCCTTAAGGATACCACAATATTTTCAAAGAACAATGTCATTTTAATGCATTTTAACTAAAAAATTAAGCTTAATTACAAATAAGCACTGCCAAATAGATGAGCCAATGATTCTCTTGTCAGTTATGGGATTATTTAACTTGCATGAGATTGCTAATATATAACTGACATAACTCATTTCAACTCAGATACCACCTACTTAATAATTCTCAACCTCTGAAATAAAGAAGGTTGTAAAATGGTTTATGCACATAACTGAGGAAAATCCAATAACACACACATACTCAATGCAAATCTTGAAAAAACAATAAAACAAAGCACTGAGTTATTATTTATGAATCAATGTATTTGATAAACTTTGAATAACAGAAAACTTGGATACAACAGAAGATGCCATTCAATTCCAAATAACTCTAAAATTATAATTACTGGTACAGTATTCTTTCTAATGAGAGTACAATGAAAGGATAATTTTAATTGCAATAATGAAGGTTAATTTCCATCTTTCCCCATGTTTACTCCCTTATTAAAAAGTGGTCCCCTTAGCCCTGGCAGAGACATATTACATTTTCAATGCAAATGTATTAATCTGGATAAACTCTATATTAATTCTTGTACTGCACAGAGCTATAATTTGGATTATAATTAATCTAAAGTGGCACTAGATTTAAATGACAATATAAATGAGGCATTAGGAGGCTTTTCTATTATGAATGAATATTCAACAAATATAACATGCATATTGCCAAGTCTCATTTTGAAAGCTCTCGTCCTGGAGATTAATGTCAGCAACACGGCACAACAGCTTACACAAACATAGTCTTCCTAACATATGTTAATTCCTTCCTGTCTAAAAAATTCTGTGTTAAAGTGGGGCCACACTCTTATTCCATATAACTTATTAATATAGTGATTAATTTTCTAAGCTTTGCTAGGATTCCCTTGACATATTTATAACTGACATAAAGAAAAAAAAAAACAATTTATACCTAAGTGGTTATTTGATCATTAGAAATACTTATCGGGAAAAAAAAATCAATGTAATAGATTTTTTTTACCTAATAAGTTTCAGTTGTGAAAGCAGAAAACTTTGTTGAATCTTCATGTTAGTTGTCCATAACAAGAATTTGTCTTGAAAGCTCGGAGGTTTTAAGGCTAATATTTGTACATCACTAATTGCTCATAGTTGGTCCTTGCTTAAAGCCCACTTTTACCCCTACAGATATATCTGGGGAGGCATTTCTATGGGGATAATAGTTTGTTTTAAGCAATTACTGCTATACGATGGCCTGTCTTCGGATGGCAGTTAGGCGCCCATGGGAGGGCAGTAACTCATCTGGCCATTAGGGAGTGATGGAGCACAGAGTGCAGGCAGAGATAGAGCCCTGCATCTGGGGTACGTGCCAACACTAAAGTGGAATGCACGTGTTTTACACATTCCTCCGAAGACTTGGAGGGAGGGACTCTGCAATCTCTTAGTACTAGAGACCACTGAATACAGGCAGAACCCTGCCCGCCTCTGAAGAAGTCAAGCAGCTTGCCTGGATAGGTGCATCCTGGAGACCTAATAAACTGACAACCTCGCTATTTCCAAACCTTTTCAAATAGGGTTTAGATGGCACTATCTTTGACATTAACTGATCACCAGGTTCTTCACATTCCTTGGCAATAACCTCAGAAGCCAACTTTAATATGCAACTATTACATCGCTATAAGCTCAATACTAACCAGATACAGTATTCTAGTTGTTTAAATCAAATTAGAATTATATGTTAGCTACTATATCCTAGAAGAGAATTTAAATGGCACTTTTTTTTTTTAAACTAGGCTCCAGAAAGAAATTTAGCATTGAATGGTCTGGCATGGGGGTGGTGGGGATGGCAGGGAGGCACTTTAAATAATTTTTGAAGCAAATGCAAACCTTGGATATTCAAAGATGGAGTCCCAAATATGGGATAATTCAGGTTTAAACCAAGTTGCATATAAAAATGATACTTTTGCACAACCAAACATGTTCAGAGTGAATACAAGGTCCTTTATATGCTGTTGTCACTGGGATTCAAGGAAAAGATAGATGACTACCTGGGACTAATAGGTTTGAACCCGTTTCAGCACTTCTTCTGCTTCAATGAGTCCAACATAATATAACTAGGTATAGTGTGCAGCAAAAGTAGCCAATGTAATATTCATTGCAATCATAGATTTCCATCTCATACATACAAAGCATGGATGAAGTCATATATTTGCCAAATCAAACACAGAAAAAGCCTTAGGTATCCATACCAGATGCTGGCCTAGGGGTTGTTTGTGCACAAGTAAATGTCATGACATGGAGGTTTGTTTTCAAAGACAGTAGCTTTCATTACTGGGATTTGTCTATTCTAGAAGATCAAAATTACCCAGCACCTAATCCCTTTTCAATGATATTTCCTCTTCCTTAGGCTGAATCATCTGTAAACTTTTTCACTGGATTTTGTTTGAAATGCCTCAAATAGATGCCCTTAGAAAGGGCAAATTCCTGAGTGTAAGTTGTAAAAAGCAAGGAAAAATAACATTTATTTTTAGGGTTATGTGGTTGGGGGGGGTACATGTGATTGAATGGCAAAATTCAAGTGATGGCTAATCCTGTGCTTATGAAAAATTAATATGCCATCAGAGGAATCACAAGTATAGCTAAGATTAATGAAAGATGCTTAAAAAATTACAAGGCACACAAACTGATTTGATTAAAAAATAATCTCACTGGTCATCCTGTAATATTCTCCAACTTATCCACATCTATTCTGTCAGATGGTTATGATTAAAAATAGGTCAATGGGAGGCTACTGATAGAAATCACATGCAAAATGCACATGCAATGAATAGTAGTGGGAATGTTCCGACAGTTTAAAATGAATAAAAGCTTTTAATAAGCTTTAGAAGTGGGTTGGGGGTAGTGAAGGAAGGGCTGATTGCAGGGCATGGGGGTGGGGAAAATGAAGGTAAAAGATTCGCGCATCTTACCAGAGTCTTTACTGGAGTTTTTGCTTTCACTATTGTCTCTCTCATCATCCTCAGCCACTGCTGTGGGCTTAATAGCTCCTTCTGCTTCCTCACTTTGTTCTTCTGTTGAGAAAGGCAAACCAGTCAGTAGAATTTAAACCCCTGGAAAAAGGCACACTGAAACAAACTAGGTGACCATTTCAAGACTTTTTTATTTGTGAGTTACTTGTAGATAATCATACTCAAAAGGGAACACCAACTTACCCAGAAGTCTATATTAGAACATGCAGATTGTACCAGTGCAAGCTTTTATCTAAAGCAACTACTTTTGTATCCATTGACAGGATGTGTTCTGTACTAAAGTAGTAGGAAAGAAATCATTTTAAGTATAGTTTAAAGCTACAAAAGGTTAGAAAAGCAGATGAAAGGCAATTCTGTAATTTCAAGAGCAGAACCTTATAAGGACATGGACCCGCTGTTCCACTGACATGGACAGGTTGCCGAACAAACCAGACTCTTAGAAAGATTCTTCGTGAAATAATGTATCCATGTGTTAAATATAAGACAGGTGTTAGTCCTGTCTTCAGAACCCAGACTCCAAGGGAATTCTTTTGAATTGACTTAGCGTAAGATCTCAAAACTTCAGTTAGGTTGGGGATATTTTTTTTCTATAGGGGGAGCTATACAGGGCACAGGACATAACAAGGTATATTTCTTCTATGACAACAGCATCACCCCACACCTCATTCACGGGTTCACACCAGCTAGATTACATGGAAATCCTCACAGTAACTCAACCCTATTTAATTATTCTCTAAATCGTAGCTATGCCGTTGCTGGTGGATTAATCTGTTTATGCAGTTAGCCTCTATGCTGGGGCTGTGTAGCACTAATCCGTGAAAGGCCCACTGTTCTCTTTCATCCTGCGATCATTTGTCTCTCACTGTGCTGATGTCACATTTTAATGAATTTTTAGCAATCTGAGTAATGCCAGATAACCAGGCTCCCGAGTCCCCACAGCATGGCATGCTGTTTTCATTGCAGCACAAAAAAATAGAAATCATATTCCCCTGTTCAGGTAGGAATTACATAAATTAGAAGAAGGCAGAGTGGGATTTGAAGCACCAGGCTGCTCAATTTCATAAAATCTTTAATGACCAGATAAATTAACCCTGGAAAGGCAAAAGGTCATCAACACACATTTGCATACACCCTTCTATTTGCTTTTGATAAGCAGAGCTTTTATGCAGAGAACATGATACAATTAACCCTCCAATAACCATACAAAACGCTGCTATGGACATTTTAAGTGTCAAGCATTAACTGAAAATTACACACTGCATAAAATTTTCATTGCAAATGCTATAGTGATTGAAAGGGGAAATCGTGGCCCTCTCCACACCCCATGTTTTATTAATAACGTTCTGACAGCAGAATGAAATATCCACTGTCATATGTAGCACACACAGACACAAAATTGCCTCTTAGTGTCTTTCTTGCCAGCCATGCGCTGCAACTGTGTGAGCAGGAAAACAACAGAGAGAAGACAATTGTGGACTCAGTGGGAAACTTCGAAAAGCTAGGGGGGAAAACAAAGATATTTAATAAATTCAAAACAAGAGTTTGTTACAAGTATGCATTCTCAAAAAGGCACCCTAAAAATCCATTTATTCCATACTTGCATTTTGCCTCTCTGCACAAAAGCGGAGGGGAGGCCCTTCTTTATGTGTTCAGTCACCTGGGGGTGGTGAGAGAAGCTTTGCTTTCAGGCGAATACAGAATACACGTGGAAATTTTACCTATAGAAGAGAGGGCGAACACCAGCCTGCTCTCCCTGCCTCAGTGACAAGTACTGATCAAACACGGCAGCTCCCCCTGCTCTCAGCTCAAGAAAGGTGGCCCACTCCGTCTGGGAGGCTGGAAGGCTGAGATCATAACTGGATGGGGCTGTGTCCCCGTCAAGTACACGTGACGCCATATCCAGTGTCAGGCCACAGCCTTCGACAGTCCAGGGCAATTACTTTTGGAATCGTCCTGGGGAAGGGATGCAAGCCTTCTTTGGGTAGATTTACTGGGCCTTTCCCCCACGGCTGGAAAATGAAGTGTCAGAGTGCTACTGAGTGTCCTTATCTTGAGGGGACATAAAATTGCAAGGGCTATCGTAACTCACATTAATAAAACATTGTGTGTCAGGCAAAGAAAAAGAAAATTATGAAGGTACTAAAAGAAAAGCTGCAGTATAATCTGGGTCTCATCAGACAGTTTTTGTAGGGTCCTCTTCTCTATTTTCTGGTGTGTGTTTTAAGTGTGAGAGAAATTCCCAGACATGTTCTTCTATACATCACTGTGGTGTCTGACCTCAGCCTGACCCTGGCAACAGTTTGAGAAATCTGAATGTGAACAAAGACTCTGTGTCAGCAGCAGGGAAAGATTGTGGGATAGACTCTCGCCATCAACTTAATCGCAAACAGCAGTTCTGAGGCCGTAACTTCGCCTGGCTCCTCCAAGCCACAACTCGTAACCTTTAGAGGTGGATTTGCCGGCAATGCCTCTGCTTCTGTGACTTCTTTTTTTATTTTTATTTTTTTGGGTCGTCTTTTTTTTTTCTGGTTCTTCCTTTGAAGTAGGCTGGCAATTAGCTCTAATGCCTGAGCAATTCAGAACTGTTTTGTGGTTGAGAAGCGAAAGCTGTTTATATCAGATAGGTTGGAGCCATGACAACTTTGCCAATTTTTAATCATGCAAAAAATAATCAAAAGATAACTTATACACACCCTAAATTTTCACATATGTCAGAAAAGAGGTCACTGTTACTCTCAAAGAGAGTCTTAGATCTAAATTTGACATTCCTTTCATAAATAGACTTAAGAGTCAAAATTATTAAGGTGGAGGAACAACTTTCTTTAGAAAAACTGTAGGTTAAAATTTTAGGCTGGGGAAGAAGTGGCTACATTCTATTTTTCAAGTACCACACTTCCTCAACTGTAAAATGCCACAAAATGTAAGATACTTCATAGCAGACACACACATACAACATTAAATGCATGCATTACATATTAAAGGACACCTTAAAATTGAGAGGAATACGTTACATAAAATTTCAAAATAAAAATACTAAAGCAGTTATTTTCCTCAATGCATTTTTCCACTAGTGTATTATATGCAATAATGAAAGTATTACAGCATTTCTTTATACTGTTGTATTCACAGCATATGCCTTTTAATTATTATTTTGACTCATGGAATATATAAAAAAATTGTTCATACATTAAACTTTATGATATGTATGCACTCAAACTTTGAATGTGCATTAGAGTTCATTAGAACTTCCCAATTTTCAGATGAATGAGAATACATTTTTAAATATTTCAATATATAATAGGAAGAAGACAAAATAATACTTGTCTTATATTATAAAGGTATAGTAAAAATTAACTTCTGCCAGCATTTACAACAGGCCTAAAATGATGATCTTACAAAGGTTATCCTATGCATACATATCAATATATTTAAAATAAAAGGCTTTGAATGACTATCTTATTTTCATTTGAATAATCAAAAATGATAGGAAAACCACTTTTACTTTATTCTATAAAATCATAATATACTATTTTTAAGCAAATATGCTTCACTGGCATCCCTCTGGTCTAAACACTAGATATTTGTGCTGGTTGTTCTCTCTCTTGAGTCCTCTAGGAAAAGCAGTGCACACTTTTTAAGCCCATGGAGTGATCATGTAAAGAGAAAACAGAGGATAGAAACTTAAAACATCTGCAGTCTTTTACACTAAGCATGTGTTCAGCGTAAGACACCTGGTTGATGGGAATTCTTTCCTGCATTCCTCCATGGTCTAATTCCAGTTCCTCCCCACTCAAATCTATCCTCTATATGATCTACTTAAATCTGACTTCTCTACTTAGAATCCTTCAGTGGCTCCCATCACTCACAAAGAAAAACCTCTGTCTTCTGTACATGGCAAGAATACCTCCAAGACCTGCCCCCATCTACCTCTGTAATTTCATCTTTCTTCTCTTCCAGCCTTGCACTTAATGCCCGAGAACAGCTCTCAAACTTCAGAGCACCATCATTACCTGGACAATTTGTTAAAACATAGATTGCTAGATACCGTCCCTAGAGCTTGTGATTCAGCAGGTCTGGGGGGAGGTCTTAGAATTTGCATTTCCAGTAACTTCCCAGGTTATCCTGATACTCTTGCTCCAGGAACTACATGCTGTGAGCTTCTGTTCTAGACACACTCAACTGTATAGAATGCTCCCTTCCTTCCTATACAAACCGTTATATTCCCTTATCTTATCTAGAACAACTTTACTCTTTTCAACTGTATAACTGCCACTTTTCCCTCAAGCTCAGTTTGAGCCATATGCATTTCGACACCTGAAATAATATCTACCTCATACTTGTTGTGCGTCAATGTATAAAAATCAGTCTGGGTAGAGCCTAGCACAGAAATTAAGCACTAACAAAATGGTAGCTATATTACTAGCACTATAAATTGTTTCCTTCTCCAAAAAGTCTTTCCTTAGTGTTTCTGGTAACTGTTTTCTTTTTCCTGCACATCTAGGTCAAAGAACTTCCACAGTATGTGGAGATTTTTTTTGTGTATTACCTGCCTTCTATAACACGTACACATTTTCTGAAAACAGGAATTTTCCTATTTTTTCTTTGTGCCAAAAGCACCTGGAACAGTACCCGGAATGCAGTAGGCAGGCAATATATGTTAGTTGAAACACGGAACTCAATTTAGGAAGCAAAATTGAGGGAAGGAAAGGAGGAATCCAGACCTTATTCCATTCGTATATTCCTTTTGATAAAACTTAAGAGGGGCATTTGGTTGGTTGGTAGGTTTGCCTTTGCACTGCTCTCTGCACTTACCCAAATCTTATTCACTACTCAACTCTCTCCATACTGGCACCCATGCACACAACAACTCTGAAATTGCTTTTCTGAATGTCACCAATGACTTCTATGCTTGGAATCCAATGATTATGGCCCTGTCCTCACCTCACTCTAATTCCCTTACTCCACAGATATTACTACTGTCTTGAAAAATGTCCTTCTCTTGGATTTCAGTGCTTCAAACTATTGGGGTTTTCATCTTGCCTCTCTGAAAGTTCCCTCTCAGCCCCCTTTGCTGGGGCTTTCTCTACTAAACAACATCTATATATCGGAGTGCCTCCAGCGTTGGTCCTCAGCCCTCTTCTCTTTCTACAGTCTCTCCCAAGATGATCTCATGCAGACCTATGGCTGTAAATGCTGTATCTCCACTGGGATGTCTAAAAAGCAAGTGAAACTTAATAATGCCCCAATTGGGGTTCTTGGTCCCCCTCACACCTCACTCTGTTTATCTCCCAATCTTCACCATCTCAGTTAATGCCACCACCATTCTCAAAAGCAAGTGTCATCTTTGGCTCCTCTTTTTTCCCTCTCTGATACATCCAAACTCACCAGCAAGTACCATTATTTCTTCTTCCAAAATATTTAATGTATGCCAAATCTACCTACTTCTTTACATTTCTACTATCAGTGCTGCTTTTTTTAATGTAATTTTATTGAGATATATTCACACTCCATACAATCCAAAGTATACAATCAATGGTTCATAGTATCATAACATAGTTGTGCACTCACCACCGTGATCATTTGAGAACATTTGCATTACGCCAGAAAAAGAAACAAGAAAACCCCAAACATCCCATACCCCTTAACCACCACCCCCCCACCTTGACCACTAGTATTGCACTCTAGCCAATTTTAAGACTTACAATAGAGGAGGTTAACTAAGTGCAGTAGTGTCAGAGATAAATATATAGATTGGTGGAACAGAAATAATAAACTTCCAGAAGTAGATCCATACAAACATGGGCAGCTGAGTTTTTTTAGTTTTATTTTTTGGGGATTTTTTTTGGTATATAGTTACACAATTATTATCAAAGATCAAGGCTACTGGGTTACAGTTCAACAACTTCAGGTATTTCCTTCTGGCTAGTCTAAAATGCTAGAAACTAAAAAGAAATATTTATATAATGGGTCAATAGTCACAATCATTTGTTAAATCCTAATTTCTCAGTTATACTTCCTCTCTCTCATTTGATCATTTTCTCACTCTTGAGGGATATCTGGGCAATGATCATTTTAACTTCTTCATGCTGGAAAGGGGTATTGACCTATGGAGTAGAGAAATGAAACTGATTGATGTTCTTGGAAAGACTGGTACTTTTGGATTTCAGGTCTTATCTGGCATAGGATCAATCTGGAGGCCTTAAATTTCTGAAAAAATAAACTTACGATGAAAACCTTTTATAGAGGGAGACAGAAGAAGATGGCAGCATAGAGAGGAGTGGAAGCTAGGTTGTCCTCCTGGAACAACTGATAAACAACCACGAACAACTAGTAAATAATCTGGAATAACTGCAGGAGGACAAACATGACTGTCCACTCATCATACACCAACCTGATGGGAGGAATGCCAGAGATCACAGCATAAAATCTGTAAGTAAAAACTGCTGATCCAAACTGGGAGCCCCTTCCCCCATGGCCCGAACTGCAAAGCCTCGTGATGCTAGAGAGCAGCACTCTCAGCAAGTGAATATAGCTCAGCTGGGCTCCAGCTGGGGTTTTAATTAACAAACATGGACTGCTCAATGCAAACTATGAATCCCCAACAAGCAGCCAGAGGCTTTTGGTGATGACTGACCTTGGAGAACCAGAGAGTGGCTACGGACTGGCCTTGAAGGGGGCTTTCTGTCCCTTTTCCAGCTCAGTGGAGAAAGCCTCAGCCATTTTCAGCTCCCAGAGATCTGACTCAGACAAGGGTGGAGACAGCACAGACAGAGACTGTTCAAATTTAAATGACCTCTCCCTAGGAGGTGTATTTTCCCTAAGAGGAAGAAGATGGTACCAAGCTCCACTACCTGCCTTCCATTCAGAACCAGACCCCAGAGCCTGGGGGAAAACAGCCACGGGCCACATCTCCTTACACCAGTCTGAAGCTACAGGCTGACAGGTGCCACCTGCTAGGCAGAAAAGCACAGTGACTTGACGCCTCATAGGGTGTAACAATCTTCTAAGACACTCTCAGGAAAACTGGATACTATTTCCTCCTTCCAAGACCTGAGCCCTTTCTGGTCTGGGAAAACCTGATTGGGGTAACCAAGGAAACCAGATGCCTAGACAACAGAAAACTACAACCTACACTAAGAAAAACAAAGTTATGGCTGAGTCAGAGGAACAAACTTACTCTTCAACTGAGATACAGGAATTTAAACAACTAATACTAAATCAATTCAAAATGTTTAGGGAAGATATGGCAAAAGAGATGAAGCATATAATGAAAACACTGGGCATACATAAGGTAGAAATTGAAAGTTTGGAAAAACAACTGGCAGAATCTATGAAATGAAGGCACTACACAAGAGATGAAAGACACAATGGAAACATACAACAGCAGATCTCAAGAGACAGAAGAAAACACTCAGGAACTGGAGAACAAGGCACTTGAAAGCCTACACACAAAAGAACAGATAGAGAAAAGAATGGAAAAATATGAGCAACATCTCCAGGAACTTAAGGCCAAAATGAAATGCAGGAATGTACGTATCATTGGTGTCCCAGAAGGAGAAGAGAAGGGAAAAGGGGCAGAAACAATAATAGAGGAAATCATCAATGAAAATTTCCCATCTTTTATGAAAGACATGAAATTACGGATCCAAGAAGCGCAGCATACCCCAAACAGAATAGATCTGAATAGACCTACGCCAAGACACTTAATAATCAGATTATCAAACATCAAAGATAAAGAAAGAATCCTGAAAGCAGCAAGAGAAAAGCAATCCATCACATACAAAGGAAGCTGGATAAGACTATGTGTGGATTTCTCAGTAGAAACCATGGAGGCAAGAAGGAAGGGGGGTGATATATTTAAGATACTGAAAGAGAAAAACCACCAACCAAGAATCCTATATCTGGCAAAACCGTACTTCAAATATGAGGGAGAGCTTAAAATATTCTCTGACAAACAGACAATGACAAAGTTTGTGAACAAGATACCTGCTCTACAGGAAACATTAAAAGAAGCACTGCTGACAGAAAGGAGAAGACAGGAGTGAGAGGTTTGGAACACAATTTTGGGAGATAGTAGCACAGCAATGTAAGTACACTGAACAAAGATGACTGTGAATATGGTTGAAAGAGGAAAGTTAGGACCATGTGGGGCACCAGAATGAAAGAGGAAAGATAAAGACTGGGACTGTGTAACTCAGTGAAACCTAGAGTGCTCAATGATTGTAATAAAAGGTACAAATGTTTTTACATGAGGGAAAACAAATGAATGTCCACATTGCAAGGTGTTAAAAATTGGGTGGGATGGGGGGGAAATACAATCAATGCAAACTAGAGACTATAACTAACAGAAACATTGTATTATGCTTCCTTTAATGTAACAAAGGCAATATACCAAAGCTAAATGCATATGGGCGGGGCGGGGGGGGGGACATAGGGAAAGGGTATGGGACTTCTGGCATTAATGATGTTGTCTAACTCTTTATTCTACTTTAGTTTAATGCTGTCTTTCCTTTTGTTGCTTCCTAGGTATCATGGTTTTTTTTTTTTTTTTTTTTCCTCTCTTTCTTTTTCTTTTGTTCCTCTACCTTCTTTGACTCTTCCTCCTTCTTTGAGGAAGAAATGGAGATGTCCTTATATAGATAGTGGCGATGGTGCTGAATACATAAATACATGACTATACAGGGAACCAACGATAGTTTACTTAGGATGGAATGTATGGTGTGTGAACAAATCCATCTTAAAAAAATGGGTTGATGAAGAAACCTTGAGGGCACTAAATTAAGTGAAATAAGACAGACACATAAGGACAAATATTGCAGGGTCTCACTGATATGAACTAATTATAATATGTAAACTCATAGACATGAAACATAAGTTACCAAGATATAGAACGAGGTTAAAGAATGGGGAGTGGTTGCTTATTATGAGCAGAATGTTCAACTAGGGTGAACTTAAACATTTGGAAATGGACAGATGTGATGGTAGCATGTTGTGAGAATAACTAACAATGCTGAATGGTGTGTGAAGGTGGTGGAAAGGGTAAACTCGGAGTCAGATATGTCACCAGAAGGAAAGTTGGAGGTTAAAAGATGGGAATGTATAAAACAGTGAATCTTGTGGTGGCCAATGTCCATGATTAACTGTACAAATATCAGAAATCTCTCTCATGAATTAGAACAAATATATGACACTATAATTAGAAGTTAATAATAGAGAGGCATATAGGAGAAAACTATATACCTATTGCAAACTATATACTACAGTTAGCAGTATTTTAACATTCTTTGATCAACAGTAACAAATGTAACTATACCAAAACTATGAATCAATAATGGAGGGGGTTGGTTAGGGATATGGGAGGATTTGTGTTTCCTTTTTTTGTCTTTATTCCTTTTCTGGAGTAATGAAAATGTTCTATAAGTTGAAAAAAAATAATAATTGTGGTGATGGATGCACAGCTGTATGATGGTACCATGGGCAATTAATTGTATACTTTGAATCTTTGGATAATTGTATGGTATGTGAACAATCTCAATAAAATATATATATAATGTCCAAAAAAAAAAACTTGTATAGAGACTTAGATAGAGCCCAGGGCACTCCTTAGGTTTTCAGGAATGCTATTGGTTGGGGCTTGGCATACTTTGGTAGTTTTCAATATCTTGCCACTGCCAGTACTCAATCTCTTACCTGTACTAATGAAATGGTCTCATTACTAGGTAAGATTTGCTCTTTCTCTCCTACAATTTATTCTGCACCATTAAATTAGACCAAGTCATTCTGCTTGAATACTGTAATAGAATCCTATTTCACTTAGAATAACCTACCAACTCCTTACGATGGCTAAATGACTAGGCCCTTGTCTACCCTTCTGGCTGGCTTTTATGCTGCTTATCTCCCACTCACTGATCTTTCCACACGTTAGCCTTCTTTCTCTCCCTGGAACATGAGCCACTTATTCCCACCTCTGTCTAGAATACGTTTCTCCAGACTCTTGCATAATTGGCTCCTTCTCATTATTCAGGACTCAGCTCAATTGTCACTTCCTCAAAGAAACTCTCTGACCACTGCTCTAAAATAGCTCTACCTCTGTCACACAGGTTGGGCCTCAGATTTTAGTGGCAATCACTATCACCCAGAGGACTAGTTAAAACACATACTGCTGGCCCCCATCCTAGAGATTCTGATTCAGTAGGACTGAGCTGAGATCTGAGAATTCACATTCTTACAATTTCCCAGGAGATGTTGCTGCTAATGACGCAGGGACCACACTTTGAGAACCACTGCTCTAACGTATCACCCCTTGACTTCCTTCATCATGTTTCTTGCAATCTGAAAATAATTTGTATATGTAGTTGTTTCAAAATATTGAAAAGACCTCATCTGTCTTATTCATAACTTATGCATAACTATGCCTGGCACACAGAAGGCACTCACTAAAAATTTAAGTTAAACTAATGATTCCTAGTTTCCTACATGGGTGACTAGGTCTATGGCACAATGTCATCAACTGAAATGGAGAATAGAGAGAAGAGAGAGTTTTGCAGAAAGAGGAATTGAATTTGGAATCTGTTGTGCTGACTTCCCTGTAGGACATCTACATGAAAATATTATGAAGGCATGGGGATATCTTAATCTAAAGCTTCACAGAGAGACTAAGTAAAGATGCAGATTTCAGAGTCTTTGTTTTAGAAACAATAAAGGAATGCATTGACATGGAATGGTTTATTTTTGGCTTGACATTTTTATCATAAGTCTCAATTTTTGCCACATTACTCCCAATCAGGTCATTAATGATGCCTTTTAGCTTGAGTTGGGGGAGGGGGAGACTGAGTTTTATGCTATTTTATCTTAAATATGCTCTCCAGTTTTCGAGGTGGCCATGTATAAAATAAAATGGTATTCATGAGAAATGCATATGTGAAGGTAAACTTAACTTTGAAACTGAAGTTTGTTAAGGTGCCGGTTCTGGCTTTATATTTGGAGAATGTTTTTATTTGCAAAAAATTTTTTTACGTATTTTAGTATACCATCGTGGATACAATGAACTTCTTATACTCATTTTTTGTTCTATATTGCATATTACTATTCCAATTGTTTATATCTGTAAATTAAATCATGCTTATATACCAGAAAGAAATTAGATGTGTTGTAGCAACATGGGTGAATTTCTCCTTAAATTATCTGAATATAATGTGGATAAGAAGGTATACCTGCCATTTGATAAAATACACACATATATACACACAAAGCACAGGGACCAGTGAACATGCTGACATGACTATACACAATCCAATCAATTCAATTAATTTGCAAAAATAACTCTACCAGGCCAGATTGTCAATAGGGCTTATTCACCTCAATATTGTAAAAAACCAACCATGTGAATGAAAGTTCACAGTGTATAAATGTAGGCCTGAGAAATTCTCAAGCAGAAGTTACTTGTTTATTAAGAAGTTGAGTGAACATGTACTTCCAAATACTGGATATATTTGACTTTGCTTTTCACTTATTTATATAAGGGATCTGATCAGATCTAATCAGAGCTGTTCCAGAGATACATTTATTAAATGTATTAAGATAGTAACAAATGCAACCCTTTTAGGACAAGACATGATTCTGAGGAGGAATACACCAATTACCTGAGGTTGCTCTCAACTGCTGCTCTGTAAGATCATCCTCACAGGTTCTGGTTCCCAAAGAAGTGGTTTCTGCAAAGTACATTAGAATGAAAAGTAATCAGCATGCCATATCCAGCTTTCAGGTCATAGCCAATATCATAAGAATTCAAAATAGGCTATTAAAAGAGGTTAAGCATCAGGTGGAGCTGGTGAGTCTGTAGTACACCTTTCCTTCTAGTGAGCAGTAGTTGGCAGAGTGTCCAGGGAATAGTAGAGTTAGATTTAATTCTCAATGATCAGCAGCCCAGAATAAATACAACAATATAGATAAAATCCATCCAACATATCACTCGTGATGCCCAGCTGTTTCCTCCTGACAAACTCCTCTCATGCCTTTAAGCCTTGATCAGTATTGTTCCTTTCAGTATGAATGCCTCTTTCTTCTTCCCTTGCTAAACTCCTATTCTTCCCTCAAAACCCAGAGCAAGTGTCGCCTCTTCTCTGCTCCCATAACAATTAACTTATACATGTTTCAGCACTTATCATGATATATTATGATTTTTTACATATCTGTATATTTCCCTACGAGTTCTCAACTAAAGACTGAGTGAGGCATATAGAAATCAACTAGAACTCTAAGAAGAGCTAATCAACTAACTAATCAACTAGAACAACTAAAATCCTAATCTAAACCATATATCCTGAAACAGACAAGGCTCAAGATAAGAAGTTTGTAAAGGCTTCCCAGAGCTGCAGGACTTTAAATTCAGAGCTTTTTCAAACACATCAAACACAAATAATAACTCATATTACATATATAAATATGTGGGTGTATAAAAGCGTTTCTTTCCCTCTTTTCTAGCAAAAAATAAAGGATTTATCAAACGGTCCTTCAGACTCCTTATTTTAATAGACACACAGACACACGCATATATATTTATACTTCAATGGTATCACGCAACATACAGAGTTGCTGAAGTAGATATCAGAAGTACCTAAGTGAATTTGAACCAATGACTCCCTAAAGATTAATGAAAAAAAAAAATAAAACAACAATGACAACTTATGGAGTCTGTATCTCTGTCGGGTTCTATGCTAAGATACGTGTGTATAGACAATCATTTAATCCTCACAATAAAATGGTGAGGCTGTTATTAATTCTTATTTTATAAATCAGGGCACTGGGGCTTAAAAAGGGTAAGGTAATTTGACCCAAGTCCCCAAGTTAGTAGCTGACAGAGCCTGGGATGAAACCCAGGTCTGCCTAATATAAAAGTCTGTGCAATTTTAGATGTATATTATTGTGTTTGGGAGCCTGTAAAGATTTTCCTAGTCTTAATGAAGGCCAGAAGCCAAGTGAGTAAAAAAAAAAAAAAAAAAAAAAAAGAAAGCAGCTTTTTTTCAATAAACCTGTGAAAATTCTCATATTTCATAAACATTTACATTCCTTGAAAATAAAGAGTAAGCAAATAAAAGTTTGGTGCCACCTTGAAGTCATTTTATTTGTTAGTGATTTAAGAAAATGTACAAAATGTCAAAAGCATAAACAATTGTTTAATCTCATAAATTAGGTCATGTGGCACTTGGAGAATGCTCCAATGAGAGCAATTTGTGTGAAAAATTTTATAAAGGAATGTAGTTCAGTGTGCCACGGTGTTCATTTTAGATATTCAACAATGTTGTTCCTTTTATGCAAGTGGTATAAATATTTAAATAAAGGAGCTTTTAACTTATCAAATGAACTGATTAATCTACTTTTCTGCTCATGTAAAATGAAATGTTTAAAGCCTAGTAATGATACATAGCATCTTGCAATATTTCACTTCAATAATTGCTCTGTTAATAACAAATCTGACTGCTGTTAACACGATCTGTCTCTTTTGCTAGTGATTTAATTACGTTACTAATTTGTGTTCTCCAGCACCTGATCTTTCTTGTTTAACACTATTCAAAAATACGACTAGTGACTTAGTTTATCCAGTTTTCTACTCTATCCCATCAAGGTGGTGATGATAACACATTTCAAAATGGTACCAATTTACTCTATTTCTATTAACACAATGTGGGAGTAATCAGTGGCATTTTCTGTGGAATAGTATATTGATTATCACAATCACCATCATTAACAAAAACATTTTACAGAGTATTTGTTCTGTTACAGATACTGGCTGAGGTTCTTCATATGCGTTATGACACAGCTAGCAAGTGGTAGAGCTATATGAGTTGAACCCACACAGTTTCATTTCAGGGATAGTTCTCTTAACCACCAGGGCATACTGAACCATACTTTAAAAATCATAAAGTATGTTTCCTTCTGATTCTGATATTATTTCTTATGTTCATTTTTTTCTCACTTGGTCTCAATTCAGCTAATCTCCTGTTTCCCTAGTCTAACCCAACTGGTTACATCTAGAAAGACGAAGTTTAATACCTAAATTTTCAAGTCATTTCTATTCCTTTTTTTTTCACACTTGTGGATATATATGTATATATAAATATATAACATAAAATTTGCATTTCAACCATTTTTAAGTTTACAATTTAGTAACATTAACCATATTTACAATGTGCTACCTTCATCGTCATGTTACCAACATTTTTTTTTATCACCCAAAACAGAAACTCTGTAAAACTTTGTACCCATTAAGCAATAACTCTCCATTCCCCCTTCCCCTAGCCTCTGGTAACCTCCAATCTACTTCCTGTTTTTATGAATTGCTTATTCTAGATATTTCACATAAGTGGAATCATACAATATTTTCCTTTTGTCTGGCTTACTTCACTTAACCATAATGTTTCCAGGGTTCATCCATGTACTGTTGTTATGGACTGAATCATGCCCCCCACAAAGACATGTTTAAATCCTAACCCCCAGTCCGGTGGAAGTGAACCCATTTCTAAATAGGATCTCTGGAGTTTTTATTAGTTAAGGTGAGGCAAAATGAAGCAGGGCGGGCCTTAATCCAATATGGCTGGAGACCTTACTAAAAGCAGAGGAAATCTGGATGCAGCAGTAGGAGGCAGATGAGGCTAGAAACCAACATGCAACGGAGGCAGAGAATGAATTATGGATGTCTACAAGTTACCACCCCAACACTACAGACTTCAGAGAAAGCATGGCTCTGCTGACACCTTGATTTGGACTTCTAGCTTCCAAAACTGTTGTTTAAGCCAACCAGTGTGTGGCACTTTGTTGCAGCAGCCCTGGCAAACTAAGACAAGAATGTATCAGAACTTCATTCCTTTTTATGGCTGAATAATATTCCACTGGCTGTATATACCACATTTCGTTTATCCTTTCATTTGTTCATGGACACATGGGCTGTTTCCACCTTTTAGGTATTGTGAATAATGCCTCTGTGAACATTGGTGTGCAAATATCTGTTTGAGTTCCTGCTTTCAATTCTTTGGGGCATATATCTAGGAGTGGAATTATTGGATCATTTGGTAATTCGAAGTATAACTTTTTTTTTTTAATTAAATTCAGTTTTATTGAAATACATTCATACACCATACAATCATCCATGGTATACAATCCACTGTCCACAGTATGATAACATAGTTATGCGTTTGTCACCACAAACTATCTCCGAACATTTTCCTTACATCAGAAAGAACCAGAACAAGAATAAAAAATAAAAGTGAAAAAAGAACACCCAAATCATCCCCCCAACCCACCCCATTTGTCCTTTAGTTTTTATCCCCATTTTTCTACTCATCCATACACTGAAGTATAACTTTTTAAGGAGCCATCAGAATGTTTTTCACAGCAGCGGCACCATTTTACCTTTCCTATGGCAATATGTAGGGTTCCAATTACTCCACATTCTTGCTACACTTATTTTCCATTTTTAAAATAAAAGCCAACCTAGTGGGTGTGAAGCAGTATCTCATTGTGGTTTGGATTTGCTTTTCCCAAATGACTAATGATGTTGTGCGTCTCTTCATGTGCTTATTGACCACTTGTGTATATTCTTTGGAGAAATGTCTATTCAAGATCTTTGCCCAATGTTTTATTGGATTGTTTGTCTTTTTGTTGCTGAGTGATAGGAATTCTTAATATGTTTTGGATGTGAAACACTTTTCAGATTGATTTACAAATATTTTCTCCTCTATTCCTTTTAATTGTGAGAATGAATGTTCTCATGATTCTCTCTCATTTTCTTGCACTGGCACACCCACTCATAAGCCTATCTGTCTCATTACCCCTTTTCATTTTCCCCTTCCTTTATACCAATAATATTTATTCTGGTATGTAACCTGATAACTTTCAGGCATTTAGTCTTGGTTCAAAAATCAAGTTCCCACCTGGCACATCTTTTTTTTGGAATAACATCAATACAAATCTAATGAAATGGTCATGGAAGAATCCAGAATTTTAAAGTTTTTTTTTTTTTTTTTTTTTTAACAAAGTCTAAATATATAAGGAAAAAACTCTAAGTTTAAGATCTGTTGCTGTGATTTGGAAATAAAGCCAATCTGTGCCTGATGATTGCAACAACCGTGTGCCTTTCATATTCTTATCAACAAAATTTGGGAAGCATTCAGCACAAGTGCAGTCACCACTGGAATTTTAAAAAGAATGCGTGGATGTTCAAAGTACCAACTACAGTACTAAGAATTTTCCTACCAAACTTCCTACATCACACCCCATCCCACTGATTTACTAATACAATAAAGTGTATTGGTATTCTTACCAAAATGTTTAACATACAATAAATGTATGTAACCAAACAGAGTAAAAAGTAAGCCAACTGGTCTAAAATAATAGAGAGGAAGAAAAAACATTTTCTGTAGTCTTAGGTAATATTTTGAATTCCATTTACTTTCATTAAAAAAAAAGAGATAAGGCCAATTCTTATTTTGTTTAATTAGAGAATGGGACTAAATTATAAAATAGAATCTATAAATTTCAAACTATCCATATTCTCCACCTCTCCTACCCCTCTCCCATTACATTTTTGGAACCCCGTCCCCCACCTCTAGCACTACTATGTGATGCACTGTTAAAGGATATTTTAAAGACTTCAAGAATTCAAAAGAGAAGATAATTGCAGCTCTCTCCTTTCAAAATCATTAACATTTGTTGGAAACATGTTAGGTGCTAGGTATGTGACATGTATTTCCTTATTTAATCCTCAGAGTGTACCTATAAAAGAAGAATCATTGCTTTTAGGGAATAGTTGAGATATCAAAGCTTAAAGAGTTTAAGTAATTTTTTCCAAAAACAGAGTATCAGAAGCAGGATTTGAACCAAATCCTTTGACTCCAAAGCTCTGTCCTTACTGCTGGACAATACTGCCTTCAGGCAGCTATCAGGATTCCTAAGCCAAAAAAACTTTGAATTTTCTAGTTCCTAAGGAAACAGCTCAACTCCCTCAAACAATTTCATCATAATGAGGTTGCTATTTAGAAGAAAATCAAATTCAACATTTATTACTATCTTGGTGGTATCTTAATAAAAGATACTTTTGAACTTGCTTGGGCATTGCAAAAATGAAGCCAGTCTTCAGATAAGGCAAGTTTGCAATTAAAATGGTTTCAAGTGGTCTTCCCCATCTTTTTTCCTATATGGCTATATATAGAGCTCTTCTAAAAAACTGAGCAACTCGGAATGCTACCGAATGCTTTTGAGTAATCAAACAACATCATCTTTGTTGCTCTGTAGTGCTTTCTCTTAAATTATTTCTTCTAGGCAGTAATAGATTGAAGTGCAATGGATACTCCAGTGTCAATTATCGGAATGGGACTGGATTTGTACGTTTTTTGTCTGGAGAAGCAAAGCTTCTTTGCCCTGTCCTGTCTGGTTCCACTAGGTTCTTTTCCTAAGGTAAGTGAGTAGTATCACCTGGGGCCTTCTAAGCCAGGAAAGTGTGGTCACTTCCTTCTGCTTCTTGAATCATCCATAACCTTAGAGTAATAGGACCTCAAAAAGAACGTCCTAAGTTCTTGATATCAGTAAGTTTTAATATATCCCTCATATGTCTTCTTAATGTCCCTTATATTTTAAATTGCACCTATTGAAACATTTTTTCTTAAATTTACGAATTCTTAACACATTTCTTCATATAAGATTCTGTTTCATTTATGATTTTTTGAAATTAAAATAGCAGACTTCAACTCTCTTGTCTTAATTTGGAGATAACATTGTGTTTTCATCTATCAACAAGTTGTCCAATTATCTAGTTTCAAGTCCTTATGAATTTTATCACAGTGTCTCTTAACATTGTCTGGAACAGTCTTCATTGTTCAGTATATCATGTGGGCTTTGTTAGGTTTCTCATTGACATATGAAACACCTCTTGTCCGCATACTTATCCCAAACTGAGCCACTGGGCACTGGCCATGTTTTTCAGCCTCTTTCTTCCTATCTCATAGCTAGATTTTAATCCATGGAACCCTTTACCTTCCATTCTCAGGTTATCAAGTTTTCCTAATGGTGTCATACAAGGCCTAAAGCCTTTTGAAATTATTTTTTTTAAATAGAAAAGAAACAAATGGTTATCTAGTAGTGCTTTTTTTTTTTTTTTTTTTTTTTTTTTTTTAATTCACTCATTCCCTCAACTTTTTCAAAGACTTCTTACAGGAATATCATCTACCCTCAAGGAAGTTCATTGCTTTGCCTCAGTCATGTTATTTAATTATTGGATCTTTAGGAAGTTGCTATAACTTCTTTTATGCTTTCTCCTCATTGTCTTCTGTAACAATAGGTGCCTCTCCAAGACTGCAATCTATAAGGATTTCATCATCCCTAAGATTTTATTTCAATCACATTCAATTAGTTACTTGTGCATAGTTATTTATCCATGAAACCATCATTCACTCTTTGCTGTGAAGAGAGCAAGTAACCCCTGGGTTGAAATAAGGGTCAACTTTTTTTAACTATTTGAAATCCATTCTCTTTGTTTGCAAAGTCCGAGCAAGCAAAGGTAAAAGGTAAGACCTTAGTGACATAAAAATCTCCTACTTCTGTTATAGGACCTGGCTCTTGGTTGCAAAAGACATGTTTCATTTGAATTCTCTTATGCAGATATTTGTGCTGAGGAAAAACCGCGGACTGAAGAATCAAATATACTTGGGCTTGAATCCCAGATCCATCCTTTTCTAGCTATTTAACTCTGAGGAAGTTTCTTAGCCAACCTGAAATTCAGGATCCTACATGTGAAAATCTGGAAAATGTCCAGATTTTACCATAGTGGTAAGGGATAAAGTTAATGACTAAAAAGCGCCTAGAATCAAATAAGTAGTATTTGCGCATGATTCTTCCCTCACTTTGATCTAATCTGCTAAACGTGAATTATTCAAAGAAAAGACTATGTCAATTTGGTGTGATGGGGTTTGAGATTATATTTATATGTAATCTACTTTATCTCCATTGGTTAGGTTAGTATTTTAGGCCTTTAAACTGTCACTATTATTTGTGTGGTTATTTTGGAAACAGCAAATGTTAACAAGACTGAACACTCGTTTCAAAGCAACACAGTTTTAAAGTTTTTTTGTTTTTTTTTTTAATCCTTAAGCAAATTTTACATGTACTGCAATAAAAGTTCCTTGTGTACCAAGTTGTTAAGACTCTGCTTTGCACTGCCTTGGACATTTACAAAAGTTATACTGACAGAAGTTGAACTCTGTAGATCTGGTAGCAGTGATACAAATCAGCCTAAGGTTTTCTCTTGCAGGAGTGGGATCTTCTCTTTCCCTACTCCAAACCCCCACCACTGTCCCTTTATTAAGAGGAAAACTGGATGAGAGGTAGCAAATGATCTCAGAATAGACAGGTCTGCAAATGTGACAGCCTCCAAAACTCTAAAAATCTCCCTCTATACACAAACATTGGGTTTGAGTAATAGTCTAGATTATTCCTTACACTGCAGTCACCCAAATCATATGCCCTCCTGAGGCACATCATTACAGGGCAAAACACTGTTTTGGTTTGTTTTTTTCCTCCAAAGTGACTCACGATGAAACAAAGACAATATTTTAGAGTGTGCACAAAGGCAATGTTAAAATGGGAAATGTGCTAATTACGGAATTAAAACCCTAGGTTCAAGGCTGCGTAAATTGAAACAGATATTCTCTTTCACAAAATGGGAATAAATATACATCCTCTGTCATTGTAAAGATGCAAAGATATAAAAATATAAATTGCTATCACCACTTCCAGGTGATCACACAAAACCAAAAAATACAATCTTTGCGTAACACTTGCTAAATTTTTAATATCTCACATATACTAACTTAGAATGTATTACTACTACCACTTATAATAAACTACTCTATACAGTTATATATACAGGAGAAATTATTGCCTCCATGTGTAGGCTTATTTATTTTGTGAATTATATATGGCCATAAAAGAAAATCCTCAGATGACTAGATCAATTCTTTTCACCAACATAATTGTTGAAACAAATTTACCATTAGCCTAAGATGCAGAAAAGTTTTCTACATCCTTGGATTTTCACTGTTTGGGGTTTTCTACATATCATCACATCAGAAAAGGTTAAATTTATATAGTTACATACCTAAATTACACTTATGAGAATTGACCTCTGCAATGACGGATACAAACATAAGTGGAATAAATCTGGAGAGAGAAAGTTACTGAAAGTATGCAGAGCTCCAGAAAAGGAAGACTAGAAAGGTTAGGCTGCAGCCAAGACTGAAAAATGCACTACTGGAATTTGCTATGAATTTTCACGACGATACTCATGCATACCCATGAAAGGTTTATTTAATAAATCATTCAGTAATGAGCAAACAGATTGATGAGATTAGGCATATTGCTTTCTCTGGGCTATATTAGCAGTATGAAAAAAAATTGTTATAAGGCACGGCCAACTTATTTTCTTCTGTGCCTGAATGAAAGTATTAGCAAAGGGTCCCTTGATCTGGCAAAATGAGAGTTTTAAGCAGGGGGTGCCACAATCATATTTGCATCTTCAGGCCGCTGTGTGGAGGACAGAATGCAGGGAGAAGAGTTTTGCTACTAAAAAGAAAAAAAGCACATTGAAGCAGCCACTGTACTTCAGTCTATTACTGGCCGGACGAAATCAGGGAGAAAGGAAAACAGTGATTCCACTTGAGAGAAAAGGAATGTAAAACGTCCAAGTTTGGGATGAGAGAAAAGATGATGAGCTCAATTCTGGACATGAATATGAATGCAACTGTTCAGTAGGCGTTGGGTTTATGGATCTGGATCTTGGAAGAGTAGTCTGAGTGGAAGAGATATGAAAGCAGTATTGACTAAAGACTTGTGAGTAAATTACAGCTCTCAGGAAGAATACATAGAGCATTAAGATGAGGGCTGAGCACAGGATCCTGAGAATAAAAGTTAATAAGTAAGTGACACTGAAAGATGCTGAAGGATGATAAAGGACACTGATGAAGAACAGTTTAAAAAAAAAAAAAAAGGTAGGCACGGTCCCCAGGAGTGATTGGTAAAATAGTGCCCAAAGGAAAAGAACTCTTCCAGAAGGTGGAGGCACGAATGTAAAATTCCACAGAAAAATCAGGTAAAATAAAGCCACTAGTGATGGTGTGAGAGAATGATATGGCTGGACTAAGGAGGCACTTGAGAAACTGACACATATTTCAAAGGGGAAGCAGGTACAATTTGCCAGTGGGTTTGATGAGGAAAGTGAGAAAATGAGAGGAGTCAAGGATGAATCCAGTGTTTATGACCTAAGAACTTAAAAGAATGGAGACAGATTTGCTGAGATGAGGAAAAGTGCAGGTAGAACAAGATGGGAGATAGGCATGGGAATCAACAACACGTTTAATCTGAGATTCCCTATTACACATCCGAGTAAAGGTGTCAAGTACACAGGTGTGAGAGAATGTGTGTGTGCATGTATGTGTGTGCAAAAGTATTGGGGGAGAGAGGGAGGAGGCAAAGGAGGACGGGGAAGGAGAAGAGAAGGAGGAAAAAGAAGAGAAGAGAGGAAAGGAGAGGAGAGGAGGGTAGTTTAAGCCCCTGAGAGTGAATGAAACCATATAGAAAATGAGGGTCCTACAGAGTGGCATACAAAAGTCGGGGTGAGGGGGTATGCACTATGAGCAGTGTCCCCCAACAGGGAGAATTTTATCACTGATATTGTTTAGAATTGCCAGTGCATGGGAAAGAATGACAAAGCAGACCAACTTTTAGTCAGTTCTATTACTGTTTTTAAATTCCCTATATGGAACAACCTCTTGATTGCTTGCACCAGGGTGGAATACTTCCACTGTTCCTCTCAAAATAAGGAGGAACCAGTGAAGACGACTGAGTAGAGGCAGTCAATGAGGTGGGAGAAAACCAAGAGAGAATGAAGTGTGAAAAGTCTAGTGAAAGAAATATTTCAAAAAGAAGGGAGAGGGCAACATACCAAATTCTAGGGGTGGTCTAATAAGATGAAGACTAGTAATCAACCATTAAGAAACGGTACTCAGAGTCCTCAACAAAAACCACTTTCCCTTTTCAGACTTTGTGGCACAGTGAGGGCAAATGCCTCTGAGCATGGGCATAAAAAAAGAATGAAATTAGAGGAAATGGAGATACCAAGGTGAGACAATTCTCTGAGGAGTTTTGATGTAAAAAGGATCCAAGAAATGGGGCATTATCTGGAGGGAGATATAGCACCATGGGAGGGTTTTATAAATAGGGAAATGTAGAGAATTTCTGCATAATAATGGGAATGACTAGTGGAGGGGGAGAAATTAATGAGGCAGGAGGGACAGGCAATGACAGATTTCATAGGATGGCACCAGGTGTGGATTTCTGAAGAGTGGGGACAAAAGTCAAACTACTACAGAGGTCACTGGAACTCAGACTACTCTTCCAAGATCCAGATCCATAAACCCAATGCCTACTGAACAGTTGCATTCATATTCATGTCCAGAATTGAGCTCATCATCTTTTCTCTCATCCCAAACTTGGACGTTTTACACTCCTTTTCTCTCAAGTGGAATCACTGTTTTCCTTTCTCCCTGATTTCGTCTGGCCAGTAATAGACTGAAGTACAGTGGCTGCTTCAATGTGCTTTTTTCTTTTTAGTAGCAAAACTCTTCTCCCTGCATTCTGTCCTCCACCCAGTGGCCTGAAGATGCAAATATTTTTGTAACTTTCCCATATGCTATACATTTCTTTACCCCAATCCTCACATCTGTCCTCAAGAGGCAAAAGATAATGTATCACCCGGAATACTCTAGAACTCTATTTCCAGAGTGAAGAAAACTGGCCTCTAGTTTGCAGAGAATGAAGAGCACATGTCTGCCTTTTGCAACCACAGAGGGAATTATATGGGTGTTTAGAAAAATCTCTTTATATTCAGAAAATTGGAATGTGAGATGGTGACGCCAAATGGAATATGAGAGAATCAATTTTCATTTGTTCCAATTCTGCACTCCCATCTCCCCTGTCACACTTTGAAAGGGTTGCACAGTGTTTACGTGTTGCTGCTGGGGCACTTTGTCTTCCTTCCTCTCACCAAATGCACAGAGGCAATCCTGTCTTACTAAAAGTCCTGTAAATAGGGACAGATGAACTTCTCCTAATAGATCTCCAACCAAAATGACACCTACCCTGAATACTCCATTTCACCTTATGCCTAGTTTACCTCATGTCCTAGTTCATGTTTTGTTTTTATTCATGCATTCAGTGAGTATTTATTGAATACTTAGCACATGCAAGGCACTTTGAAATCACATTACAGAGTACAATAGAATAGTGCATAAATATTTCTGTTTAATGAATCTTTTTTATTTATAGAGATACAAAAATGTCCTGGGCTTTCATGGTTACACATTCCATAAAATAGTTCTTCTATACTTATTCAGCATAAATGACATTAATAAGTTCACATAAATATAAACTCTAAATGCTATCAATAAAACATGACCCCTAACATTGTTTTATTAAAACTATCAAAAGTCCTTTAAAAATCATGATAAAAATGAATAGTCTTTTGTAAGTTTAAAAAACACTTTATGAACACATTCCCCCCACCCCACCCTACCCCCACTAGTTCCTTAAAGAACTCTGTCTGAAAAGGGAAAAACTAATACCTAACTATCAGAGTTTCTGCCTTTCACTTTTCCTGGCCCACTGAGCCTGAGAAGTTTTCTGTAGTCACCAAGCTTCAGACATTTAGTGAAGTCCTGGACTTAGTCCATAAATTGGCTCTGTGGATTTGTTTTTAAGCTCTTTTCCTATTTACTGACAGTTACGCCTTAATGTGTCCACCTCAGCCACTGGCCTTGAATGAGTTCCCTGCCTCTGGTCCTCCAATATTACCCCTGTTGCCTGTGGCTGCCATTAAGCTTCCTAAAATACTTCTTCCACTAAAAACTTGGGTAACTTCTTATCCTCTACCTTATTAAATATGGACTTTGCTCAGACTTCAAGGCCTTCCTTAGTCTCCACTGTCTCATCAATTTTTACAACTTTTCTCTTAAATGTTCATTATTACATTCTCTGTTTTGTTTCTTGCTTCTTATGCAGACTTAGCATTTTTTGTCATCCCTAAGTTTTAATGATGTCATTACCCCTCTCAACCCAAAGAATACTTACAAAACAAACACACACACAAATAAAACCGTATTTCCTTTTCCCAATCCTACTCATTCTTCATGTGCTCACACCCCCAGTAACCATTACAAGCTCCCCAGGCCCAAAGCTCCTCTAAACAATACTGAACTTGATGTAGTTCCTTCAAGTGTCCTAATTTACCTGCTTCATTGTTGTGACAAGGACGAGGATTCTGTCTTCTAGGCAGACCCTATACTCCTTGAGGGCAGGAGCCTTTTACTTTGTTGTCTCTCACAACCCCAGGCCAAATGCTATACCTAGAGCTGGTGCTCAGTGGATTCCTCTCAAGTGGTTTCTATACTTGATAACGGTGGAGAGGAAAAGAATCCTCTAGTTAATAAAGTAGGGTCGTTTTCTTCATTTCATTCTGATTCCAATTCCAATTAATTCATGAAGCATTTACCACATTTGCTATCAGATGCAAGTATTTCCTATTGTCTCTAAGCCAAAGGAGTTGAAAATCCTGTCAAAATAGGACAAAGAGGGAAAACCATTCTTTGAGATTATATGTCAGCTTTGTTAGCAAGTCTTTCCCTTTCTCTCTCGTGTGCAACTGTTATACACTGTAGAAACGAGTTACCCTCCACTATTCTCCTTTCCCTAGTTCTTTCTCGTGACTGCTTTGTATGTAAATCGTATGCATTCAATTCTATACAGTCTAAGTACATTCTTGCCCGAAACAAAAGCTCTAGAGGATGAAATAAGAGTATACAATTATTGCAAAATGGCAATAAAATCACCTCCCTCACTTCCCTTGAAAACCATGGTCAAGTAAGACTTGGCTAGGGGCTGCAACAGACTGTCAACTTGAGTTTTAATTTTATGAACTATGATAGTTTGGACAAGAAAATATCTTCAAAGGGGTCAATATCATTTCTGTAAACAGGAAGAAAGGGTGAAAAGACTGCTTGAACCCAGGCTTAAAGAAAAAAAAGAATCTTATGAGCAAATATCAATAGTGTTTTCTCAATATATTTTTGTTCCTTAAAAAAGTCTTTTCTTTCTTTTAAGTGAGGGCATTGCAGTTTAAAATTATTTTATAGCCCCTAAAAATGAAAATATTTGCCTATTAAGTTCTAACGACCTACAATATTGTATCTGTAAAGCATCATTTGGTCCCCTGCTGTTTCATTTAACTTTAGCTGAACCTTTTTTTACTGTTTCTTAATCTACCCTAATTTTCCTAAACCCCTTATTTGCGATTTCTCAAACTATTTACATCTCATTGGAAATGTGTAATAATAACAAAGTGAAATAATGATAGACATGGACACGTACTTCTTCCCGGCATAAAAGACACTGGAAGCAACAAACGTTCACTCAGTGACCACTGGGTGACAGGGGCCATAATTGACCACGGAGATACTAAGATGAAAATGACCGCGAAGGAGATAAAACCCAAGTAACCACCACCATGTGGGAAATGATGTGCCAGTAGCAGGAGCAAAGCATTCTTGAGGCAAAAGATCACGGAACAATTAATTCTGTGGGAGAAGGAAGAATGAATGCAACATGCATCGTGTTCTGTATCAAGAAATGTTTAGAATTTTTGTTTCAAGGGGAAACATTTTCTAGGCAGATGATAAGATAGAGAAAATGATCTTTAAAACCTGTTCAATCTATGTAAATAGTAGGATGTGATAATAAATAAATAAATAGACGAATGCTGAATTCGGAATCAGAAGACGTGTGTGTGCTGTTCATTAGCTATGTGACCTGAAATGAATCATGAAACTGCTGGGTTCCCTCAGTTTCCCCAGTTGTAAAATGAAGGGGTGGGCCTAGATGAGTCTTAAGTACCCCTTTTGGCTTTACTATTATCTGAACATTTGCATTTACTTTTGTCAACTTTCAAGTACTTTTGCTACAAGGCCGCGAATGAGACCTCATAAAATTGGACAATAATTTGTCTTTACCTCAAAAATGTTGTTTATGAGTTTATATTTACAGTCCTCCTTTTCACATTCTCTTCCACATTATTAGCCCTTTTGTCCTTTACATTTGCTTAAGCCTCAATACTTTTCAAAGCTTATTCACATTCATTAGCTCATGATCTACATCCTAAAACCTTCCCATTTGCTCTTATTTCATATAACTCCATGCTTAACTCTATCTCTTCCTCTTTCCTTCTGCGAGGAGCCAGCCATATCAATTCCCAGCCCTCTCTCTCTGTTTTCTCAGTTACCATTTGTTTCTAAATCACTGAACTGGATTTGTTTTGGCTTAGTGCTTGAATCTGAAGTCTGAAGGAGCAGACATGGAAAGGGGACTTTGGATTCAACTTCTGTCAATTTGATTTCAGAAAACTCCAGTTTCCTAAGACGCTTTCCTAAAAAAATATGATGCCCCTGGAAGTTCTTAAGTTAGCAGCTTGGAGTGGGGAAAGGAGGTCTGTTTGTACAGCAAGGAGGCCCTACAAGCACTGCTCCTACCGAGGGCACAATCAGATCATGTGGAGTGGAGTTTCAGGGAGGATTAAACATAGCAATGACAGAGAGAGTGGCGCCATCTTTACAAAAATAATGTTTCTGTATATTTCGAACTTTCAAAATACGTGTTACCAGATTTCTTCCAGGGATCTCAGAGAACAGCATTTCTTGTTGAGGAATATTAATTATCTAGTGAACATTATAGACCTCCTCCCCATAAAAATGTGCATATGGGTAATTTTTCAGGCAAGGGAAGTCATGGAACTCCTAGGCCCACGGATCACAGGTTAGTAACCTGTGCAGACATAACCGACATCAGCACTTTTGTGGTTGTTACATAACTCTAAGAAAAGTAATCCATCTTCCCTTTTAGAGCATTAATGTAAACCTTTTTCATTCACATGTTTACCAGAAAACCAAGAATTAAGTCATCCAATTGGAACACTCATAATTTTTCTTTTGCTTTTGTTTTAAATAATTGTTAAAGATAATGCTATAGATGAATAACATGATGAGTAAAGAACAACTGTAAGTTCTCTATTAAAATTTTCTAAAAGAATGCTAATTTAATTAAGACGTTAACCCACAAGGAGCAGAATTCTGTCTATAGCACACTGGGTATTCAGTGGACCTGATTAACGTCACATATTCCCAATGACTTTGTCACTTAGGATCAAAACAAACAAAAAACAAAAGAAGGTTAATGTTAAACCATATACACATGTCTAAATGAAGTCAAATTAACTGATCATTAAGGTAAAAACAAAACAGAGCTCCTCTTTAAAAGAGAAATGTATTTTTCTACAATATAAAGTCCAGGGATAATTAACTGAGTGTTTTTACAGGAATATTCAAATGTTTTCAAATCATATTGGCAAGAAATGTTACTCCAATAGCCTAGAAGTGCTAAAGGACCACTCTGAACACTTAACGAAATCCTTATGTAGAATATAATTTATTAAATATAAAGTGAATAACAAGAACAAATGTCACCTAGGGCATGTCGATTGCCAGCAGAAAAATCCAGCGTTTCTGTAGTATGGCTAATTTTTGGCATAATTTTGAGAATCTGAGTTCTAGGCAAGTATTTTCTAGCGGGCATTAAAAATACCAGTATGCAAAGCAGCTTTATAAAATCTCATATATATTCTACAAAAGTGGGGTAAATTTTGATGTGAAAACCAAACTTAGGAAGAAGAAAACATTAAAGAATTCAACTTGGTTTTTAAATAAAGTTGATTTCCAGACGTCCTTTTCATTCTCCAATTCAGCTGGGCATTTTATCACTGAAATACCTAAGAGAAATATGAAAACTCTGAAAGATGATATTTTTGGCTTACTATCTTTCGTAATGTGCTTTTTTCCCCTCTAATAAGCTTGCCAATATATTCTTGATCAAAACAAGAAATTCTGTCCTGAGATTTTATTTGGGAAAAAAGTGGCTTTAGGAAAGTTTGGTGAAATTCAAGAAATAGAACAGATTACAAACAAAGTATTAATGTAAAATCATCCTGAGATGGCTAAAAGCAAGGCAGCATTCATTTTTTCCCTCAATGAATTCTGAACTCAAGAATTTTCTTGCAAAACACCAAGCAAATAAAAACTTATTAGGAAACCTATTTTTATAGTTCTTACTTTATAAGTGTGTATATTACTGTCAGAATTTCAGACCCTGAGAAATACCATGAAACAGTTTAAAAGTTCAAATTTTTCAATGTCATTACACTGCATAATCCTTGCCCTGCACGGACCATCTTTGCCTTAAAAAATCATAACAATATTTGTAATTTGAAAATATGTCAATAAAGTTTAATTGGTTATTGAGGATATTTATCAATTGATTGCCATCAAATAACAAAAATCAAAACAAAACAAAAGCTACGTACTTTGCCTCCGGTTGTGAATCACACGTATGTTAGACAGGAAAACAAAGTCTAGTTCAAACCCTGTATACCAATAATTCATTTATTTCCCTAAAATCTTTATTGAACATAAGCATACAACTCTTTCCTTCCTTTACCTCGTTAAATTTAAAGAAGAGAAATGCTGAAAATATTATAGATCTTTGAAGGGACACATGAATGAAATATTTATGTCTATTTTACTTAACATGGATGAGAATGAAAAATATCAGTATTTTTCCTCTAAAGCATATTGTTTTATTAAATTTGATTTTACATCACCTAATGCTCCTTCAGGTATAAAAGAATTAAAAACAAAAGTTTATCATGATTTTTAGATTTTGTATCTAATGAAGAAAAAAATACCTGTTCTTTATTAGACAATATCAACTGAACTCAGAGTTTCATTGCTACGATTCATAGTGCACAACTCAACTAATTACAAGTTTAAAAGTTTCATGAGTTTCACCCCAGGTATCACAAGTTGACATTCCAGGCCTCTGTGTCATTCCCTGAAACATCTGCAACAGAATCTAACATTCTTGAGAAATAAGATAAGCAAAACATTGACCTAATCAGATTTTTAAAGCATCTTTATTAACTCATATGGTAAATAAATTGAAGTTTTTACCAAAAAGCAAAATGCAAACATGCAACAGAAATTAATTTTTATTTTAGAAGTTGGGGCCCTAGACATTGGTTACTTAAAGCAATTTTAAACTGAGTCCCTCAATATGTGGCTCAATTAAACATAAGCTCATGTGAAAAATAATCAACTCACAAAAATTAAAGGAAATAAATTCTTACTGAGAAAACTCTACATTTCTGTTACTTCAGAGTAACTGAGATATGTGTTCTTAACATTAACTGGTTTTTCTCTGTTCCCGTAATCTGGAAATATTCCAAAATATAACATATATCTATGTGTATATATTTACACATAGACATAACCTAGTGAGACGAAGCATCTGATTTGAAGTTTATCTGGAGTAATCTGTTTTGGTTTCTTTCCTGCCAAACCACTACTGGTGTTCAAACAGGGCAATGACAGCAAACACCTTCTTGTTATTATTTATGTACGGAAGGCCAAACCAAATGTCTGGGTGGGTCTCCAAAGACATAAAGTCAGTCATTTTTTTTTCCATCCACAGGACCCAATTACATTTAAACAAACCAACTCCTAGTGAAAGATTGGCTTCAACAGAGAATACCACACAACCACAGACAACGAAATTAAATCACAATCATAAGTATAGCAGCCACCAACATATTGTTAAGCATAGTCTTTATACAATTTTATGCACACATAACAGGCACATTGGTAGTGAAAAGAAATTGTTCCCTTTCTTTCTATGAGGTACATCCTTAACTAAGATTTCCTAACCTACGAAAGTTTTCCTTCTCAGGCTCAACGTGTAAAAACACCAGCGGCTGCTCTAAATATTCTTCTCCTTATGGAGGCAGAAAAAACTGTCATGGGCTGCTTTGAGCTTTAAATGAATGAATCCTTCAGTGGGATCCTGGAGTGGCAGCAGCTTGACAAATGTGGGAAAGTCTTTAGCTGTGAGATGGGGGCTTAAGGTTGTGGGCTTTTGGTCAATTGAAAGGTTGCATTAAATGTAAATTATAGGGCTGTTCCTTAGATATATATCCCTTTCAACCAGGTGAAAAGCAAGCAGATCGTTGCCCTTAGTCAGCGATGACCCAGTAGTAGGCTTCCTAGCAATGAGAAGAAGACAGGCAGCCCTGGGCAATTAAAATCGCCATCTTTAAAGGAAGAAAAGGAAGGAAGGAAGCATATTTTTATATAAAACCATATTAAATTTCCTTTTTAAAGTACCTCTATGAATTTCTCATTCCAATTTACATGAAAAAGTATTAGTTTTAAAACTACAGCAAAACTGGCAGTAAATATCGCAGTAACAATTGTTCTTTTATTAAATATTTATTGAAATAAATTCCTGCACTTTCTCTTTTTTCTTCTTCTGGTTCCAGTATTTATTTACAACTGATTATTAACATCTGCCAGTATAACGATTTCATCCATACAGAAGCCAAAGGGTAAAAAAGTCACACACACCCTTCTAACGTGACCTGTAGTTAGACAGAAAACAGTTTTCCCAGTCACCGCTTGGCTTCCTGTCTGTGACCTCTGGAAAGCATTGGAGGCCAGGGTTAATGGCCTTTCCAATCTCTGTGATAAGAATTCATTTTGTTCTATTACCAGCAGTTATCTGAGGAGCCTGCTGCATCACTTCAGCAGGGTTCAATCAATGAGAGGACCTAATGAAGTAACCAGCTGTAGCTCTATTTCCCTGGCAAGCTCTATCAGACAAATAAGATCTATCAGTCACATCTTAAGGCTGATCCCAGACACAGCATCTTCACGTGCTGAACTCGTATGCATATGAACTAATGATACCCCCCACCATTTCTTTTTAATCTTCCCTTTCGATATAGCTTTCCTAACACTGAAAATGGAATGGAATGCAGTTTGAGATGTTGTATTAAGAGGACAACAATGCAGGATTAAAGAATGGATTTGCAGAGCAGTCGAAAGTTTATATTAAGGGGAAAAAGTTAAAATTATATAGCCTTACAGCTTAGGTTCTTAACTCGGCCACCCTCAAATATGTGTGCTTTAGGCTAGGATTTTTAATTTTCAAAAACGGGGAAGGGTGAAAAAATTATTTTCAATTTTACCATTTTATCGATATTATCATTTTAATGATAGGACTTGCATTTTGACTAAGCCTTCAGAACGGAAATATAATTACACTATATTTTTATTCTCTGGACAAAAAATATCAGCCAACCTAACACATAAGTTACATTTGAGGTTGGGATTTTTAATCTTCAAAAAAAGGGGGAAGGATGAAAAAATTATTTTCAATTTTATCATTTTATTGGTATCATTTTAATAATAGGACTTGCATTTTGACTAAGCCTTCAGAACAGAAATATAATTACATAATATTTTTACTCTCTGAACAAATATCAATCAACCTAACACTGTAAGTTACATTTGGGGTACTTCCGATTAGCTGATTATTACTAAACCCCCAAAAACTGGAAGTTACTATAAAACTGTATTATTGATATATTTTAATTTTAACATATTCATTAGAACGCTCCCTAATTAAAAGAGTACTTGTTAATAAATAACTATTTTCAAACATGTTGATTTTAGAAGGAAAAAATCAAATGCACTTTCATTTAATGACCTCATAAATGAATAACCTCAGTTATTAGAAGTCCTGTTATTTCAAAATTAACCCTTTTGTGGACGGGGTGCTGATATTGACTCTCGAATTTTTAGACTATTTCTCAGGCAAATACTGGATGGTTAATAGGAAGCCACGAATAGAAAATTCATATTTGCTGATGTGCTAAAAGCTACAAGTACTTTAGTTTACTTTATTAGGTCAATCAAGATGATTTTCATGTAATACAATTTGTATTCTTTTAACTTGGCTGCTCTCTTTTTCAAATTGAAAGGAAAGAATTCATGTCTAAAAGCGATATCTAAGGGAAGCTACATAAATGAAAAGCATCCACCAGCCATGTACTTGATAAATATGCTCACATATGTAAAATACACTGTATTTCATTAGAAGACAAATAATCTTTACTCAAGTAATACTGCTAATGTATTATGACATAAAAGGACCAAAGACTATATCTCCAAATGTTTATGGGTGGGAAATACTGTTTTCTTTTTCAAATTGCAATGACAGAAATGTTTGAGTAATAGGGATCCTATAAATATGTCTTTCCATTTCAACCCTTTGAAGATAGATGTAAGTGAAAGATTAAGACGCACTAGATAAGAGGCTAAAGTTAACAGAAAAATGAACTGTGGTATTTAAGGAAAACAAGGTGTGCTTGTGTCTGTGTCTGTCTGTGTGTGCGCGCGCTTTGCAGACCTCTAACCATCTCGGTATGTGTGAAAAGGACTGAAATATCTTTGCTGCATATGTAAACAGATAAGAATATGCCTAGCAGGCATTTTGGGAACATCTGTCAATTTTTTATAGAACATACTGATTGTGGGCTATTGATTGCATTTAAACAAAGTTGTTGCAAAAAAAAAAAAATCAGCTAACAATTCGTGTAGAAAGGGCCAATCAATATTTAAATGACTCACTTTATTGATTTAAAATTAACTTTCAATTAAGAGATCCGTAGGACTCTTAACTGCGACACTTATCCATTCAAGAGAAAATAAAGGTACATTTATCGATACACTTAAACAGCAGTGGCTGGTTTCCTATCGATTCAGTCATTTGCGCTGGGATTCGTTAGCGTCATCAGGCTTTAACTCGCTTACTAGGTCTTCGCAGTGTACAATTCTGCAAGATGTAGGAATGTGCAAAACAACACAAGGGAAGCATAGAAAATTAAACAGAATTAAAAATATAGGAAAAGGTAAGTCAATTTTTTTTCTTGGTATTATGGAAGGAAGAATGTCTAGATTGTTTGGGTCTAGATTAGAAATTGGCCTTTTAAGGGGCTATTTTTCAAAGCAAGTGGTTTAGATACAGCACATTTTATGTGTTGAAAATATATAAACAAATGAAATCTTTGAATGATTGACTAGTAAAAGCTTTATTGGCCTCCATCGACTAACAAGATCACTAACTTGTATATACTGGTTATATTATAATCAATGGCAGCTAAAAACAACAGTTTATTGAATTTTTTAAAGACAGTAATTGCATTTCCCATTAGAATACTACATATGTGTGTTTAAGGCCATATTTATTTAACAGTATAACTAGGCTATACTGTGTTATTTTGATAATTTACCAATTATTAATTTTATAATTTATTCTTTATTTGGGGTTTTCATGAAAAACTAACAAAAAATTAAAATATAATATAAATGAATGAATAAATTAAAACGTGCATAGATCAGAAGATGTATCAGTGTATTTAGAAAACTTAACTATCCACTTCTTTTTTGTGGCTCTGGATACAAAGGAGATCATCAGTTGTAAATCTTTAACTACAAGTTCTAATATTGTATCAGAAAAAACAAAACAAAACTCCATGATCTCCTTGGCATCTTAACCAGACTGAGTCTACAACAACCCTTCCTGTCATATTGTGTGGCAGTATTACTCTTTTTCAGGAATGCAAAACTATAGGAATCATTTTTTAGTTAAAAGATAATAGCCCTAGACAACATGTCTTATAGGTCTCTTTCTCATCTCCTTCACTGTGCAGAGCTATCTGTACGATAAAGAAGCTGTCCCAAACAGAAGCATCCGATTTGTTTGCTGGCATATAATTCCTGGTTAAGAGAGACAGAAGAGTCAATCTAATTCTGCTTATACAGAATCCATTTTTAATCATCTTTATACTTACTGTAAATCTTCATTCTCTCATGAGATTCACCATGAATGTAAAAGATGTTTTAAGGAATTTCAAAGATTAGCCTTTAGTTTTTTCTCTGTATACCAAATCTACAGTGGTTATGCTACATCAAACATTTCCTTTAGATTTGTTCTGAACTGTAAGAAAAATTTGGAATGGGTAGAGGTAAAAAAATCTAAATGTTCAAAATGAGAGCCCCCTCCTACAAAACAGTTTAATCATATAATATTGGTGTAACCCAATTTGGAATATATTCTGGCAGTTACACTTACTAAAAGGGGCACGATGCCATTATTTCCAACTAGAAATTAGATGATGATACTAATTAGGTGATAGCAGGGGACACAGGATGCCTGTCTTGTCCTCTCTGATCTGCAGGGAGAGATGTGTGGTCCCCTGTTCTACACACCCAGGAGTAGTAACAATTGGCGTAAGTGCTATTCAAGGTACCAAGATGCCAAGTAGGGAATTCACTTTGATTTAACACTTCCTTATTACATCAAAAAGGTGAAAAAGACATCTTTATGGATTGGCTTGCAAAAAAAAAAAAAAAAAAAAACTTTTGGTTTTAACCCCAGTATATAAACTCTCTTTAAGTACCATGGGAGCTTTTGGAAATGACTACAGAAGAAAATTACTTTCCAATTCAAACCATAAATGCTTATAACAGATATAATGAAAAGTTGAGTTCTTTCAATCTCTTGAAAGCTGCAAACTGCCAATCACACTGTTATGAAGAAAGTGTGGACCTAACTAAAATACCTGTTCTGTAGACCTAACTAAAATATCTGCTCTGCCCTATAGAATACATGATCGTCACTGCAGCCAGCTTTACAGCTCATAAAATATTGTTTGCTAAGATTTTTTCCTTTGTCATTAATCATATTATTTCTATAGCCCAAGTTAATTTAATTAATTTAATATGCCATTCTCACAGCAGGCTTTGGAGAATGCTGACTACTTCGGTAAGAATAACACAGAATTTAGACCCATAGCCCATGGATCGGATCTCAGGGATTTTACATGGTCATCTCATCTTTTCACTGGCTGCATTTGTTATTTTAATAGTATAAGATATTAAATGGTTTGGAGGCAGGAATCTTGTCTTTTGGATGTGCCCACTAAATGTTATTTGAGTGGGGTGTTGTAATTTAACAGGGGCAGAAAAGTAGATCGTCTTGACAATGCTGAACCATGCTGAGTGAGTCATGAGAAAGTGGAGGCAGCATATATGCCTAACAGGCAAACCAAGTGATTTCTATAAATGATAGAAAAGAAGTGTTACCTAATTTCTGAAATTCCCTTATCCAGCTTTATCTGCCTCTGTAGTGTTTGTTTCAGCAATGTTATTATATTTTTTTACAATAGATCAAAGACATGGTTGATAAGACTTGATTTTAGATGCATCCGTTACATTTTCAGATACAATATATGAAATCTCACAGCATGGCTAGTTTATTTAAACCCTTCCGCCTCCCCCCCCCCAAAGGCTTACTTACACCATAATTTCAGAAAGGTTTCATATCACTTTACCCAAATCATGGCTAAGATGGACACAAATAATTACAGGAATTAGTGCTACAGGGTGTAAAATTGTTCTTCTCTTAGAAGAGGTGCATTCATTTCATTCTGGAATTCCCTGCTGGGAAATGATGTGTGCAAACTACCTAAGGACACTGTAATCCTCTGATGCTTTAAAAAAAAAAAAAAAAAAGAGTAAAGTTGCATGTAACATATGACTAGAAAAAAAAAAGTATAAGTGTTGTTCAAACCAAGGACAAATGGCAAGTATTATCTGCTGAGGTGAAATGATAATTCTTGTTCTGTTGGCATAAAATCAGAAATTTATGAAAATCATTTCACTTATTTTTTCTGCCTTAATGGAAGTAAATGTAATAGACTTAGGCATCATATCAAACATACAAAATGGCGATATATCTTCAGTGCATCCTAAATTGGACAGTACTTCATGATCTGATTCCTTCAGATGCTTTTTCTCTTTGTCCTGTACAACATCCTCATTTTCAACATTATAACTAAAGTGAATGCTCCTTACTGAAATCAGTAACTGTCTTCCATAAAAGATAGAAAACAAAGTTGGCCATGTGCCACATGCCACTGGATTGACTATGCAAAATGGAATAACGGCGAGCTACCCTAAGTAGGAGGGCACCCGGGGGACTTTTAACTTCTTGTTCAACCACGGAGAACCAGGCAACATTAGGTACGAGACCTTCTTTCTTACCCTGGCATGCCACTGATTAGTTCAGCCTTAGTAGAACAGAAATCCTTAATCTTCACCTTTTAATATTGAAGAGGCAAACCCTTTTCACCTGCATGCAGAGGCTGCCTTTTCATCAAAGCTCAGGAGATTCCGGCAACAAAATCAATGTATGCATGTTCAGAGCAGTTTTCAGGGTTTTGTAAGACAAATCTCTCAAATGGGGGCTAGTTTAACGCTATTGAGCTGGGCTTCGATCTGACCGAGTGAGTGAACAACACAGCAACAGTTCACTTTCCACCGCTTGGAGGGGGTGGGAGGTGGGGGGGGGGCGTTCTCCACACATGCAGCTGTGGAATTTCTCCCTGACCTCTAACCTTACCTAATCCGACATTAAACCTTGCAGTGGACTGGTTAAATAAATAAATATTTAAAAAGGTAACCCCAAATCAACAAACATCAGTAATTAATTTCTCTCTTCCATGTTAATAAACTACACTTAGAGAAGTTTCCATGCTGATGGAGTCGCTTCTGCAGGACCAGGGCAAATTCTGAAAACTCAGGTTTCCTTTCTAAAGGCCCAGGTTGGAAAAGTCAAGGAAACTGCTGATTTTTTTCCCTTTCCTTTAGGATATGGATTTGTCTGTTGGGTCAAGAAGGGGAAGTGGTTTTAAATGGAAGTATTTCTCTCATGGTATTCATATCATGTACTAAAAGTTTGATTCCTTAATATCGTTAAAGATATTCAACAGTATTTAGCCTTTCAAATTCCCCTTATATTAGAAATCTTCAAGTCACATAGTCATATGCCATTTTTAAATTATAAAATTAAAATTACAGTTCATACTTGAAAAAAAACTAAATCTTGGGCATTATGGTGCACTAACCCTACAATGAGAGAGCCTTGATTGCTTTACTCATGTTGCTTCCATTAGTCTCCTAACTTCATATATTACCTGATGTTAAATCAATCATCATTTTGTCTGGCTACAGCCTTCCTTTCAGTGAAATCATATTTTATTATGGCATAAATGAGGCATTTGAATATTTTCTAATATTGTGGAAACATCAAAGGGAAACCATCTGATCCCTGTTTCATTTTGAAGGGGGTATTTTTTTTTCAGACATTTAAAAAACTGCTGGGTTTAATGCAAAATTCTAAATCTGAAAATGAGCAAATAATTACAGAAGTATTTATAAATCTCGTTTAAATCAATTTTGTATTATAAGAGCAAATATCAAGATATACATTATTGCTCATTTCTTCACACAAATAACATACTATCTTTGCATTGGTATGGTGTCAAAATGAGTTTTACTCTAGAACTAAATGAGGGATAATGGGGCAAAGATACTCCTAATAATTTCGAATGTATATTTACTTCTTAATTTTCCCTCTCTATACTGGCTTCAGATTCTGAAATTGTAGCTTATAGTAAATCAAATAATTCATTAACTAAAAGACTCATAGACACCAGGTAACTATGTCCAATCTCATGCTTTTCCTTTTTGCTTTTTAGAAGTCATCCAGCTGACAATGGACACAAACACTGAACATTTTGATAACATTAACTGCTCTGTTATTCTCTACTACTCTTAGGAGTTTACCTCTGGCCCAGAATTTACTCTCCATCAAAAAACAAAAGGTGAGCCTATTTTTGAGCCCAATTAGGCATAGTTAGTATTAATAATTATTTTCACAAAAGAGTAGTTACCTGAATTGCCCAACTGCATTTTATGGGAATAAATACTAAAATCCCAGCTATTTCACATGAAAAAATTTTTAATACTGATTTTCAAAAGTGAAATGAACCACAGAATACAGCACCCTCTCCTCCCAATTCCAACCCTCTCCACACACACAAACACTGATTCACATTCTTCCAAAAGAGTAGTCTAGATTTTTGCTTCAGTACTAGACAGAAGACTTCCCCTCTGCTCATAAATACTTTAAAGTAAATTTTTGCCTCACCATTAAAGGGATATTGCTTACTGTTGGTCAACAATTCGGTGTGCTGACAGGAATTAGGGAAAAATGTGCAATCATCGAAAATACCACTCTTTCAGTCTCAGAACCTCTACAGGATTCAAAGGCCTCTTTGGCCTTGCTCTGTGGACTGGGACCTCAAATCACAATAAGCATCAATAGATAGGAAGAATTTATTATTATTTGCTCTTACCTAATGAGGGCACTTCCATTCCAATATAAAAGTAGGAATAGGTCTGTGAGGAATATTTTTCCGTTCTTACATTTCTTTTTGAAAAACATTATTGCCTCTCGAAAACAAATAACTGTTTGAAAGTGGCTGTCTCTATGGTATGAAATAATTCTGAAGCATAAAGCTGATAATCTGGAATTCAACATACTGCAAAAGCCCTCTGTGTATACACAATGATGCACTCTGTAACCAGTCAGTATAATTCCAAAGTTTGTAAAGGCGTATTTTCTAACTCAAAGACACATTTTGTACCATATCATATAGAGAAAGCCCCAGTTAAACCATACTTCTTCAATGGCAGAACTTCAAATGTCATCTTGAGTTTCACAAAACCCTCTTTCTTTTCAGAAGTAATTAGCTAAGGCAGAGTTTGTATGGCAATTAAAAACCACTTGCTTGCAGAAGCTTGCAGGCATTATGTAATTTTTTTTTTTTACGCTACAAGTACATATGCGTATTCTTGCCTCTAGCTTAAATACAGTGAATGTTGTAGTTGGTTGCACAGG
>NC_051320.1:32991966-33006966 GCF_015220235.1 Choloepus didactylus | reverse complement strand
TGGCAATTTATCAGAGAGAGCGATAACATTGTAAAGAAATCATAACACTGTCTCTGGAAAAAGTCATTTCCAAATTCATGTATTAGGTCTAACAGAGTGAGCTTTCTGTTTCCAGACTTGTGCCAACTATAAAACCACTGATACCGCTCCTAGGAGAAGACACATTCAGAAGACATAGCTGGATTGACTACAAGACAAAAATTAGTTGGCCTGGCTGATCTCTTGGTGCCCGCCTAAATGGTAGATGTGATGGGGCTGTCGTGGTTTCTGGTTTCTACTGCGCAAAAGAATCCTAGATGTGGCCACTTCAACTAGAGGACACTCCATCTTTTTTTCCAATGTTATCAAAACATGGGCCCACAGTGCCTGTACCTGGGGAATATTTGCCTTTATTAAAAATCATTCAATGAATGAGTGCGGGAAGTTGTAAGAAAACATGGATAGGAAAAGAAATCAGAAAATGGGGGGGGGGGGGATCAAAACCTCTATATTACCAAGCTTTTACAGCGTGTAAAAAGAGTCTGTCTTTTCTCTCCCAGGTTATGGAAACATTATCAGGAGAAGTGGTGATAACTCATTTTTGAAAAGCTACAAATAAGAAATTGGACACTTCACATTTTCAGACCAACCCAGGGTTCTGGTTTTCAAACTCTCCAGGGTAGCGTGGTTAGACAATTACAGTGGGTTCTGGTTCTTCCAGGCAGCATTCAACCACTGAAGGATTTTTGGTATATTTGTTTATCCATACTGTTGTTCATCTTTTACCACCCCACAAACTCAGGGGCAAGTGTGGGGATCGTGGGAATTAAGAAAACAAGACAGATTCTGGCATACATTTGAAAGCCTCAGGGAAACAGACAATTTATGTCTATAGTAAAGGATCAAAAATGCAGATTTTATTGTTCCACTAGAGAGCTTTCTGGAAAATGAATGTCTCAGAAGTTATGCTATCGTGGGGGAAAAAAAGCAATTCATACTAAGTGTTAATACACATATAAAATAACCAGCTATGTATTCATTAGTCTAAAATGATTTCATTTCTATAAATATATAATATATGCTGTTATTCTCAGCCTCTCCCAGCAGACTGCGGGCCAGAGGCAATGGGAACATGGAAATGTCTCCTGAGATGGGCTTCAACTGTGGGAAGACATGACTGAACACTAAACCGGATGAATGACAGACCAGCAGCTTCCTCCATCTCTTTCCATTTTAATAAGACTTGAAGAAGTTTGATAGGAATTTTGTTTTTGCTCTTTACATAATCACACAAATATGTTTGTAAAAACACATTCTATGTAAAACTATTAATCTACATGGAATTCTTTTTTGAGTGGACGGTTTTTTATTTAGGTTATACTAGACTTTTTTTCTAAAATAAAAAAAAAAGGAAGAATGGGGAGTGCTAAGGCTAAAGGGAAAGAACAGTTATGATTTCCTGTGCAAACCACTTTTCCAGTTTGGTGTGATCATCTAGAATGCATACAGGAGGTGGAGTTTACTGTATTGATCTCACTGCTGTTCATGTATTCCAAGGGCCAAAATCCGTACTCTGACAACGAGGGGATGGATGCATTGCCACAGAGCAGGAGAAATCTGTGCCAGCAGATGAAAGAGAACTCTGCAAAGCAGTTTCCTGGATTCAGTACAAGGAAATGTAGGCAAACCTCTTCTGAGAATAGAGTCTAACACAAAATCTGCCTGAGCAAAAAAATACCCCTTTGTAGATTTTCAGCTGAAAGTTTGAAAATACATGTATTTACCTTTTATCATTGCAGATACAACAGCTGTGCGAAAGTATTTCCAACTCAAAAATTATCATTAAAAATTAATAAAAGGAGATGCTTAGATTGGGGTCTTTCCAGGCCAAACTTCAGTTCCATGTAAATATTTATAGCCAAGCCTTAAACCTTTGAAATTCTGTGCTTTTAATAGAAGTAACAGAGACATCACTATAACAGAGGAAAGAGTTCTGTTTTTTTAAAAAAAACATAAAATTATTAAAATGCTGGTTGTGTCTATGACTCAGAAAAGAAGGGTCCAGTGAGCATCAGGTCAGGTTTTCCTATTCAAGAGGATCAGTTTTAGGTGGAGAGCGTTAATTACTTTAACAGTGACTTCTGAAGTGCTTTCCTAATCACAATATTCTTATGTACTCATAAGTTTTACCCCCATCTTTCTCCAGATCTCTCTATTTATTGTTTGTATTTGTTGATTACACAATTGATTCTTCAACAGAGGGGATCTTGATATTACCCCCAAGATTATCATTAGAAAGGAAAAGATAAGAAATAGGAAAGTAAAAGAGAAAGAAGAAAAAAGAAAAGAGAAAAAGAGAAAGATAAAGAAACTATAGTCTTTTTACATGGAAACTTACAATGAGTACACCAAAAATGACAATTATACTTAACTGTGTTTTAGGGTTCCTGATCCTAGAAAAGGTGGGTAAAGTGGAATCATTTTTACAGTAGCTAATATGAACCCAAAAGTTCATCTGTTGGAATTTCAAAGTCCAAAAGCAAGTCTATGTATCTTTCTTAAAATTAGCCTAATTTTTAAAGATATGCATTTGCATTGAAAACTTCCCTGTTTACAATTTGAAACTAAGTAGGGATTTTTAATGTCAAAATAGTTTGTTCCATTTTTTTCAAACCATTCTTGCAGTAAGAAATTTTCTTTATTTTCATAAATCACCAAACACATAGGCACACACTGGATGATTTTAAACAATATTAAGTACATATATTTGAGAAAATCTGTTATAGCCACCACCTCCAGAATTGCTCTTTTTCTTTTTTCTTTTTTTTTTTTTTTCAGGCAATCACAACTTCATCCCTAATGAAAGGCAGAGAAAAGTCTAAAATGTCCTTTGGGAAGTAACCATATTCCTTCTCATTCTATGCTTCTTTCTATGCTTCACATGAGGCGGAAGCGGTGGAATAATGCCCATTGTTATTGTGCGGTTACAGTGTCCTGCGAGTCTGGACAAGTTATTAGGTCAGGCGCTAACTTCCCGAGTAGAAAAATGTGTTCTTCTTTGTGCTCTCTTCAGTAATGGCTGGAGTCAGTGCTAATTAAGGCCCTGTGGCAATGTGGTTCCAGAGAGGTCAGGGACTTCTTTCTGACACCTACACAGTACTCAACTCAAAAGAACTACCCCTAATCTGAAATGATATGACGTGGCACTGGCCTTTCAGATTCACCGTATATTTAAAGGAAAATGACAGTTAATGGCAGGGGTGTCAGAAAAGAGCAGATGGAGAAGCTGGGAGAAATGTCACTCGCTGGCTAAGTTTACCTGCAATTAGTTACTCCATTTAAGACCCGGTAGACAATAGAGTCCTGGGCACCTAGTTTCAACCTGAGTATTCCTAAAATGTTGTGAAGGAGTCTGCATCAGAACAACCTGGTTAAATAACTTCTGACAAACCAAATAACTGTTTGCTTAAGGACCTCTCTACACCAGACCTTTATACCAAGAAACGTATCACCTTGCCCAGTGGACTTCCAGAATGAATAAACCATAACCTTGATTAGTAATTGTATTAATAATAAGACATGAATAATACGTTTAAATAAAGAGAACACAGTTAAATTTCTTATTGGGAATAAACCATTGTGGTAATTAATCTTGAAGTCATTTTTCCCCCTTTAGGCACAGAACTTGTGAGACCAAAGCAGTATTCAAAAGAGAAACCGAGATTTATTGTCAGTTTTAATAGACACCTGCATAGCTTACTAATTACTTCAAAACTTTAAGTTCCTTTAGCATGGATCCATTTCTTGCTTGCTTCTTAGGCTCCCTACTCCCAATAACACATCTGCATTCCAAAAATTGGCATTGTATTTATCTCAGGATCTCTTGTTACTGTTAACATTGTATAATCACTTTTCACCATGGCATGGCTGCGGCTAGACCAGAGCTTTGGCCATATAGCATTCTGTTTTGGAAGAATCTGTAATTGAGTCTAGAAATTTCTTCCAGGCCAATTGAATATATAAGGTCACAGCCTGAGTACCTAAATCCCCAAATCGCTCAGGAAAATACAGTTCCAATTGGAAAATTAGATCTATTTAAAGGTGTCATGTTTTTCATTTAAAAGGTAGACATTAAAATCATGGTGCATATTCATGCATAATACACTATTTATTAAGTAGTGAAGGTTTTTGTGTAAAATGATAAATTTTTCATAATATAATACGCAATTTTAATACGTACTGAATCTTCTACATTGCAAACAGCCAAGTATCACCAACCACAGAATTTTAGAGGTTGGAGATCATTTCTGTCACAACCTTCATTTTACAGATGAGGAAATAGAATCGCTGAGATATTAGATGATTTCCTCAGTTAATAGTAAGAGTGAGATTAAAATCCTGTTTTCTACCAATTCACATAGTGGGATGATTTTTCTTCCTTATTCTGCAAAAGTGTCTTCCTTAAATAAGTTTAGTGTTTTATCCAAAGAACGAATATCCTGATGTCAAAATATAATAAAAATATTTGCAGAGTTAAAAATATGCCCTCAAACTTGTTTTACAGATACCCTGTTAATATTACTTATAAATACATTAGGCCATATATAAATTTTTCCATACCCCCAAAAGTTCTCTACATTAAAACCCAAACCTTCTACTTTAAAACAAAAGAACGCCAAAGTTTTTTCAAAATTTACTTAAACACATAAGACAAATAGTTATCTTTGGAACAGCAAATGTTTGGGACCACTGCATAAGCTGTACGTGTGTGCAATGAACACTCAGAGCGGTCTGATTCAGCAGCCCTGGGTGATCTGTATAAAAAGTGAAGGCAGAATTTGTAAAGTGAGACTCTCACAACTCTTGAAATTCAGACGAATACCTGGCTGACTGAAAAGTAACCCTGGTGAATAGCAAGGAAAAGGCTTTTTTTTGCTCAAGAGAAGGTGGAGAATCTTTTGTGCTAGTTTAAACTAAAGGTTTTCATTCTCTTTCTGACTTGTCTTTGTTTTAGCAAATTGGAATAAAATATGAAGCAAAAGAGCTTGTCTAAAAAATTGTGGTTTAGTTCTAGTATGAAACAGTCAACGAAAAAAAAAAAGAAAATGGCATGGCATAGGCCTCCTGGCCCCTTTAAAAATTCTTCTCTGGTTGAGTGGCTGTTACTCAACCACGGAAGACTCCAGTAATCCATCCTCCAGTGGGCACAGGAGAGTGGGATGGAGACTCAAACTTTGTCCCTGGGAGCCTTAAAGGTAGCAAGCTTCTGTAGCAGAATCATTCCAACATCGGGCTCCTTCACATTAAAAAAATACCAAGTGGTGAGAGAAAGAGAGAATGACTAAGATACTGGTTCAAGAAGCCTCTAACCAAAGAGTCATTCCTAAACCAAACTTGGTAACATTATTAAAGGATTAAGTAACATCAGTGCTTTAATTTTAAACCTTATTATCAAAGTTTTATCTCAAGCTAATGGTTTCGTTTTTCGGTTTTTGGTTTTTGTGTTTTTTTTTTAGGTCTGTGGTGCTACTCTGGGTTACATGCCTTAAACAACCATTTACAAACATGTTCACCTTCAGTGTATCACTGATACTAATGTTTTCTTATATGGAGAAGTTTGGGAAAATGTAGTTTCCAATGAAGAACTTAAGTTTTTATTTTTTCTTATTCAAATACTTCGGTGTGTTCACTTTTCAATAATAAATTTTTAGATAACATTTATTATTGTGGCATTTAATAACAATTAAGCATGTTAGAGTCACGTTGAGTAAAAACCCTAGCTCCTTCATTTATCGCCTGTGTGACTTGGTCAGGTTGCTAGACATCTGTGCCTCAGTTTCTTAGGATGAAAATCAGGGGCAGTAATAGTTTCTCCAATTTGGTTGTGGTGAGGTTAAATGAGTTAATATATATATTTAAATATATTATATATAAATATATATTATAAAATATATATAAATAAATATTATAAAATATAATATTTAAAGTACATCACAGTGCCTAACACAGAGTAAGCACTCAATAAATTATTATTACTAGGAAAAGCCTTGGATAACTTTTATTGTGAATTTTACTTTAACCACTTAATTGTCTATAACTAATTTTTATTTCCAGATATGCAGGACACCTTTTCCTTGGTTTCTATATGCAAATACAGATAAACATCAATGGAATAACTCATACATTTTGACATAAATTATAAAGTGATGAGGAACAGAATCTTTGAGGAGTTGCTGCTATCTTATGAAATTGAATCTGAAACAAAATCAAGCAAATGTTATATACTTTAGGTGAAATCTAAATGCTTATTTACTAAGTAAACTGCCATGCCTCAGATGATTCTGTGGGACATTAAAATCTGACGAATTATTTTTGTAAATGTATATGGACATACATTTACATATTTCTATGGCAGCATATAAAGAAACTAATGGAACAGGCTATTATTTCTAAAATAATTTAACACTATTTTCAGTTCCATTAATAGCCTAGAAATTAAACTTTAAAACTCTGCATAAGTAAATCACAATAATTCAGATCTCAAATCCACAAATTGAAATGGAGATTTGGTAATTATCGTACTGATTTGATTAATGGAGATGAATAAACTAAGATAATTCTGGCCCATGTATTTACGTTGGTCCTGGAATGCTTACTTTGACAGTACAAATCAATTTAAACTGTTAAATGCTAAATGTACTGTCTTCACAACACAAAGTGAAAATGAGATTCTGCAGTCATTTAGTCATCTTTATTAACGCAGAAAGCTAAAAAGAATTGCCTACCATGATATGCACATGTTTATTTCCTGACAAAATATTGTTTTGCACAACACAGATATAGTCTAAGTCCCACTCATTATCTTTGGTAATTTTGCTCAATGACTCCCCATTAAAGCACTTCTTACAAATGTTTCTTTATCAAATTACTCTGTTATAATCAAAAGACAGAATTCGGCCAAAATGTTTGTTTACCATCTTGTAGACAGTCAAAACAGTCTATTGGTATACTCTTTGATATTAATTCCTACTCATCTAGGAATGGATTTGAGCCAAAACACTTGATTGCCCTTTTGAGAACTTTTACAATAGTGTATTAGTTTACTCTTACATGAGCCAACAGCCATGCAATAATGGGAGACACTTAATATAGCTAGCTGATTTCTTTGTCTACCCACAAAATTAAAGATAAGTACCTTGGCCATAAGCCTTCCAGAAGATAAAATAACACATTGGTTTGAAATAAATGTTTTCATGAAATATTTTATTGGAGTGTCCAATTTAATCATCAAGACAATGTCGATAGTATGCAAAAATAACCAATCTGATCAGTTCAATCAGAAAATAAGCAGCATAGTAATCATGATCAGATTAAACAATTTATTGAGTATATCCAGTCTCCAGACCCTTACTTTGAATATTTCATTTTTTTCCTTTGTATGCAAAGGGCCATAAACCTGGCTCTTAATAGCAAAACAAAATAATTTGATTTCATATTGTTTAGAACTCGTGATAAACAACTTTGGGCAGCACTGATTTGGGGAAAATTCATTTTCAACTAGTCAGCTGTCATATGTCTTCAAATACCCCAAAATGGCATTTCAGTGTCCAAGGTCTACCTGACTAGAACTAACCCAGAAACCATTAATGTGAATCTACCCAAGAGTCCTTACTATAAATTAGACACAACAGAAGATATCGCAGAGCTGGATACATATTCAGAGATATTAGAATCTAGACTGATAGCCAAGAGGCAAGACTAGAACAGTAGAATTAAGAGTCAAGAATAAAATTCAATATGTAATTGTGTGCTAAGTTGTATGATACAGCAAGTAAATAGAAGATCCCTGATGAGGCATATCAACACAGGCTGGAGTTGGGAGGAAAGCTAGCCCATAAAAAATACAGAGAATTGTAAAGGAAAGAAGAAATGGTGCTTCTGGAAATATGGACAACACAACTGAAGAAAAAAAAAAAAGATTATAAGCATGTGGTTTATCGTGGGAAGGAAGGAAGAAATAAAGTTGCCTACCTAACTAAGGAAGATCGCATTGCTGCCCAATCTAAATCTTCCCTCATTAAGATTCCAAACTCCTTAAACCTCCATGATCTCTGACAGTTACTATTTGTATAAATTTGAGCAAGTTATTGAGCCTGAATGTACTGTCATTTTCCTTACCTATAAGGTAAGGAACCAGTTGTTTGCAGTTATGGTGAGGAATAATCGAGTTAATATATATGAAGTACTTGAATTGGTTATTGGCATATAGAGATTGTTTTTTCCATCACCATCACCATTATTAATTACTAGTTATCTTTTCTTATGCCTAGCCCATCTTTTCAGCCTTATTTGCCAGCCTTGCTTCCTAATCAGGTACCTTTGTCTCAGCTAAACTTTACTATTGACCTCTCCAGCACTCCTTGTGGGATTCAAACTCAGAGTCTTTGCTTATTCTGTGTTATTTTGTCTGGAGTATCCTTACCCGGTATGAATACCCAGCATTCAACGACTGTTGAAATCCTGCCTGTTTTTCAAGGCTCCCTTGTCCTGTGTGCCTTCCATTCTGTTTCAGATTTATGTATTAGCTACCTTGTCTGGGTTGTCATAGCGCTGTTTTTACCCATCTTATAACACTTGATCACATTCAGCACATATTCCCCTAAAACTGGAAACTCATGGAACTCAAAACATTTTTTGTTGGGGTCCCATCCAATGTGTGCCAGTAAGAAATCATTAAACTTTTGCTGAATTGAACACAATACAGTTAAAATTTGCCTACATAGTCTGTATTCAACTCTAGTGATTATACTGTTTACAGTGAAAGAGATTGTATAACCGTGAAATAACAGATATTAAATATCCACCTATAGAAAAAATGTTAGTCACTTGTTCTTCCCAGAAAATGACAGCAATCATACCAATTCATTGCTGCCAATAAATCTCATACTTTGAGTCATTTTTCATCACGGTGAATGGACATCCTCAAACCACCTACCCTCAAAAGGGTTATGAACAATGGCATACTATTGCCAAGGGGCTTCCAATTTTCAAATTGCAATTGGTGATCTCTGCCCAAAATTCCACCTATGGGAACTCAATTTTTCAAATTTAGTTCATTTTTTCCTTTTGTAACAAAGATATCATTATTATAGGTTGCATAAAATTTATCTGGTGGATGACAGAAAATCATTTCATGTATTTCTTGTTTTTAGGGCTCTAGTTATCAGGAGATACTATAACAAATGTTCTAATCAGACATAAAAATCAGATGCATTAAAAAGGCACCATAATTAAAATATCTAACCCATACAAAATATTCAAAAACTGACACATTTGATGGTTCTACTATTTACCTAGAGTTGATTGTGTCTTATCAAAAATAACTTCCTCAAAAAAATTCCATAAAACTGTTTTATAAGTGCACGTTTTTCCTTTATCCAAAATGCTCAAAAAGTAAAATTCATGGTCATCAATATTCTGACTACCCTTATAAAACGACCTGCACATTGTTAATAGTTTTCCCAGAAGAGAATGATAGGTACTAGTGGAAAAGATGGAAGAGAATGACAAACAGAATTTTGTCATTGCAAATAGTAGGGAGTTATCCTAGAAGCTTTCTATTTCTTGTAAGCTCTTCTCACAATGTCTGTCCCTTCCCTATAGAATATAATTTGCCAGAGTACAATTACAAGCATAGATTCTGGAGTCAGACTGCTTTTCCAACCCCAGTTCCATTACTGGGATAATGAAGCTCGGTAACCTGGTAACGTGACTTGACCTCTCTAAGCCTCAGTTTCCTTATCTGTAAAATAGGAATCATAATAGTGCCTGAACCATAGTGTTGTTTAGAGAATTAAACGAGTTCAGGAAATCAAGGGCAAACAAATATTGGCTTTTGTCATTATTTTCAGGGAACTAGTTCAATTCAGTGTCAAAATCTGAATTGACTTACTGGTAATAGGTAACCAGTTTAATAGTTAATAATATGTACAAAGAAACTAGAGTATATTCAAGCCAAACAATCATTGGCATCTCAACTATCTACATAATTGAGAAAAACATGCTGCCTTAGTCTAAATTCTTTGAACAATTGCCTCAGTTCTCCACCTCAGTTGGCATCTATAGACAAGGTCTTAAAGTCCAGTATCCACTGAAAGTCTTTGTATTTCAAATAAAAATAACAGCTGCTGTCAAGTATGTTAATGTCCATAATCACTGTAATTTTTGTAAATTATAACTGTCAGTGGTCACAAACCTACCCAATGAAAACATAAGGTAACAATTTAGCCTTTATATTACTACTCTCAGAAAAGAAGAGCCACTTGTAGGAAACTTAAGTAGAAAGGCAAATTTATAACTTTTATTCTAAAAATAGGGGGATTTTTTTCCCCTTCCAATGGGATTATTTCTAAGGTAATATTTGCTAGCAAATATCTGCAGCCAAAACTTTGCCACTGTTTTTAATTTACATTATTGGGTGATGATGCACAGTGCTACTTTAGCTTCTGTACATAATATTTAAAGAATGCATTCAAAATGTCTAGAATATCATAAAAAACATTTTCACTATATACAGATTTTCATCTATGTTGCAGAATAAAATTTATTGACTAATTATAACATATTCTCATAAACCTCATAATTTTCTTCATCACAGAAAATTACTCTGCAGAAATACAACTTTACATTATAAATTTATGTAAATATAATTATATTTTTGGATCTGATGATTAAAATTTATGTGTGTTTGGACTCTCTTTTTAGGACATTGACATTTCATCATATATAACCTAAATTAAAAAATAGTACTAAATTTAAATATTCGCATTTATTGGAAATGAAGAGACCTAATTAATGTTAACTGTGGATGTACTGTATATTTTCACTTTGTTAAACTTTGTCATTTTTTTGTTTTTGTTTTGTAAACTTTGTCATTTTACTGACGCCACCTCTTATCAAGTAAAATAAGATCAGGTAACTTAATTAGAAAATGTAATGGTACATCCTGTTTAGATGCTGGTAGCCTGGGAGGAGAAGTAGGAACTAAAGCATATCCATTAATTTACTGCATTTGCACATTATACAAATGCAAGTGAAAGTGTTTTTCTTCTTTTTGGAAGAAAAAGTCTCAGAATGTTTAGAATGGACTTTTGAAGGATGCTTGTTTCTGTTAATTACATGCTGCTTGGATGCTTAAATAAGTCATAGACTTTGAGTCTACAGGTAACCCTGCGGTGTTCCTGCTGCATATTCTGACTGTCCTCAAAGTAATTATAGAGTGGAGCTTGACTGTTGGTTCATGGCTATCTATTCCATTGTGTGAGCAGAAAAAGAAAATGGCGGCCCACACATTAGCACATCACCCATGGCTAGAGCAATGACAAGACAGATTAGGATGGATATTAAATCTCACACATGACTGCTTTTCTGTATCAAGGTAAAAAATACTCGCTCTTACGTACATTAGAGACGACTATTGGCTTGACATCTACATTAATATTGACAGCATATCAACATTTTTTTTACATTTACTGAATCAATAACTAGTCTAAAACTGGTAAAATTTAGATAACAGAAACAAACAAACAAAAAATCTAGCAGGCTGCTGTATTTTCTCATATCTAAAAAAAATTTAACCCCAAATGGTGCTGTGCCCTTATGAATTATCAATCCTCCTATAGCAACTGGCATACACAGCTGTGACTTGGTAATCCAATCTCATTTGTCAAACAAGGAAATTGGTAGATAAGGAACGGCTCTGGAAAAAGAAACTCCTGCACAGACAATAACATAAATATTATATGAATAGGTGACTATTTTTATAAGCTGGATTAATTCTGTTGTATTACTCCACCTTCTATGCTTTATTTTCATAGACTAGAGGAAATCGTTAGGCAGTAATCCTGCCTTTGGAATAACTGTAGATGAGAAACACACATAGAGCTTAAAAAAAAATGGGAAATACCCAATTGCCTAATATGTTTGAGATTTTTAACATATTTATTTGCATTTCCCATGCTGAGAATTGAAAGCCCCATGTAAACTGGATTAGAGAAAAAAAACATTATTTACTTTGTTTTAAAATATCACAAAACTAAGGAAACCCATATTTATGTCAAGGCAATATCTTGGTTTCATTAATAATTAAATGCTGTTTTCCAGTGATGGCTATTTTACACTCTGCTCTGAAGTATGTTAACATTAACTGTTATTCTCAAATACCCATAACGCTTTTAAGGTGCTCACATATTTTATATACATAATACAAGAATGCCAGGAAATAAAACATTCATTTTTTCCCCCAGCTTTAGTCTAGCCTCACAATATCACTGAATGGGGAGAGATATAAAGAAATCAATATTTTTTAAAAGGAAAACAACACTAGGATCTGTTCTTTAAAAATGAAACAACATTAGGGTCTGTTATCCCTCTAAAGCTTATATTCAAATGGTTAGCCTTTCAATTTTCGAAATTAAGCTATGGTTAGAAGCATCTGGAGCACAATCATTCAGGAGAAACAAAATCACAAGGCAACCAAGCAAAGTTCTTTTTGATTTTAAATGCATCATGCAACAACACTTCAAGTGCTGTTCATCTCCAACGTCAGACGAGCTTTTATTAAAACATGCCTTGACAAAAGACTACATTTCTCCCTTTTCCAGCACTCTGTGGAAGATGATTCAGGTTAAAGTGTTGCTCTCAGTAATAATTATCTCCATAAGATCCATGCTAACATTTATGTAAGTCCTTGGAAATGAGGCCATTTCATGAGGCCATGACAAAATTGCATGTGCGATTATAAGCCCTTCCATCAGGCAACCCCATTTGTAAACAATGGCAGGTCTTTCTGTGCTCTTCTACTAATGCTGGGCCAGCATCTTCTAACAAGACATATGTAAAAGAAAAGATGTAGAGAAATGCCTGGCACAGTGAGTAACTTGCACTCCAGTACTTGAGAGGTTTCTAGCTGATTAATTAATCAATAGATTCCAAAAAGGTTAAAGGATCATTTTAACAAGCAACGAAAATATCACGATTTGTAGAAAGGTATATTTTCTGTCCTTCACCATGGGTCGTTTTCATGCTCAAAAAAGTGATGTGAAATTAGCTATTTTCATAAACAGATGGTCTTTAGGATAATATCTTGTTCTTTTTAATTTCCTTTTTGGCAGTACTTCATGCCAAATGTCAGCAATATCAATAGCCTTCATTAGAAGTTGTCTGATATTGTTGGGATGCTTTTCACAGATATCCAGTTTTTCCCCATATTATAAATGGAAAGCAGGGAAATTGAGGAAAGTAGAGAAAGATAAAAAATTAATATACTAAACCAAGACAAAATTAACTCATATCAAATTCCAAGACAAAAAATTGAAGGTTTAAAATAGACATTATTTATTTTCCTCTCTGTTGCCTTGCCATAATTCAGAAGCCTGTAATCTTCAAATACTCTCAAAGAAAACATCTTTTGTTCCTAAATCTTACTCTTAACAAGGGGTAAGTGATGCCCCATTTATAACATTTTCAATTCATAGAGTCTACATGTGGCTGTGTACTAGCATAGCTAGACGGAGTGTACATTTCAAAACACTAAACCTCATAAATCTTCAGAAATTCCTCACATCTATTATGTTTACCTTCTGCTGCTGATGAGCCTGTTGGGCTCTGTACAGAGGAAATTACAAGCGCTCCAGAAGATTTGGCAAGAAGATGCTAGAAGAAACAATGGGCAAAAAAAAAAAAAAAAAAAAAAAAAAATTCTTAACTGAAGCATCATATCCAGCTTTGGCTACCATTTACATATTTGAGATTACAGCTAGTAAAATGGAAATTCCACTGAAATGGAATAAATTGTTTTCTGAAATCCCCATCTGATTACTGTTGGTGATGTCTGAAATTAAACATGTTAAACTATACTCAATATATGTCATGGAATTCCACTGAAGGCTAACCTTCTTATTGAAAAATCTCTGTTTATACAATTTTCCAATTAGGAACCAAGGTAACTTGTATCCACCTAAAACTTATACTCCTAGCCTTGTGATCACTTGCCTATTAATCTATATTACTAAACAAGTCTTTTTTACTTAATAGATGTTTGAAGATTGTTGTAACAGCTGCTAACTAGTAAGGAAATGCCAGCAGAAATATTTTATAGTCACACATCAAAATATCACTGGAAATTGGCTTATAGTTGATGCCAAGGGAAATGCTTATGTTTAAGGCATATCCTGCACAGTGATAAAAAATTAATAAGTCAAAAAGTCCTCCCCACAGATTATGTATGCACAATGCCAACAAAATCCGGTGAAAAGTAAAAATACAGTTAGCCTAATGACTGGGGTTGTCTTTTTTCCTTTACTCTTTCTAAATATCAACTTTTCCACCAGGTTGATTGGCTATTTTGTAGCCAGTCTTATAAAGCACATAAAAAAATGGTTTTAAAGAAATCTTAGTTACTCGAATTCAAAGGGGACTTATTTTATATACTTAAACTTTGTTAAACACAAAATTGCTATTTGCCATTACATGTAATTCAACATGGAGATATAAATGAATAACTAATAATGTATGGATTCATTCAACAGGAATCACTCTTGAAATAAAGTTGGAGGTGGAAGTTATATCTAAGACAGAATAGAACAAAGCAAAACACCACCACTGGATGAATATCAGTAGTATACAATTCTACCTAAGAGATACAAATAACAGTTCAACATATCTTTGCAAAAAGAGAAGTTATAAAGTGATCAATCAACCTCAACCACACAAACTTAACCAAATCAGAAAACACCCACATATTTATCAATTATTGGCCCATGCACATACATGATGTATGAACCACTGACCTCCTCTGAACGTTCCCTGGCCATTGAAACCATCCAGAAATAGGTAAACCGAGGTCCTATAAGAAGTCTCTCCAACTAAAGAAATACATTTTAATATTGTGAAGACACATCTAATACTTAATAAACTTAGTATGAACGTACCAATTCAAACTGAAAGGAAGGGCAATAGAAT
>NC_051320.1:32916966-32986966 GCF_015220235.1 Choloepus didactylus | reverse complement strand
CCTGTGTTGCACCACCTAAAGCTCTCAGGCGATGCTCTACTCCGGAGCAAGCCAAGCATATCAAGTGTGCCTGTAACACTCACAGGCTAATGAACAATGCACAAAAACAAAAGGAACAGCAAGGCTCCTATTATCTGATCTTCCTTAAAACACAAAAACTGCCTTCTCTGGTGTAGAGGAAGTGCCAGGAAGCCTGCAGGTGTGAGCCAGTTAAAAGAAAAGGCTTGGGCTAAATAGATTCTTTGACTGTCAGGGATTAGAGTCGTGGCACCAGGGGTAACACACATCTTTTCCTTTAATTTACAAAATTTTCTCACGAGTCTGCAAGAGTTCACCCCATCAGGGGCTTTCGGAGGCCATTGAAATGTCTTAAGTTTTAATTAAGTTGGAGTTGTCAGAAGAAAGCTTTTTTGGCACAGAGTCAGGGTCATTAATTACTGCTATCTTTGTTTCTTTCTGCAAGGAGAACTCTGCTGACTTGTTGGGTTACTTACCCAGCCTCCACTTTCTATCCCGCAGTTCCCATTCGCTTCCAAGTGGGACTTGATTAAGCAGTTTACCAATTACTTCCATCAGTTCTAGGTACAAAGAATTTACACAATCTTAAATCTTAAAAAAAAAAAATTTCTCATTAGAGGGTTAGGTACAGTATTCGTAATAAATTTATCTGCCAAATTATCAAGTGTCTCAATTCCAATATGGATTTTTGCATTTGACTATAACTATCCTCACGTTTTTTCACATGATTATCTATTTGATACACCTATTCAGAGTCTTACAGTCTTGTGACCTTACCTTTTATGCAATGCTAATCAATTTTTAAATTATTTACTTTATCCAATATCACAGAATTCCAGTTGGAGACATCCAATTTTGCCTGATATATTTTAATCAGGTAAATATTTTATTGTTTCTAGATAAAGTTGTCTACCATTATCACTGATAATATTTTATAGATACAAAAATGAAAGATGTAAAAAAGTGACAATTTTAGGTAATTGATTAATATGTTTCATAAACCTCTAAATTAAAGTCATTGCTCTTTGGAGTAAGTACATTAACTACTACTGATCTTTCAAAACTGATTATCTTGTTAAAACATTTCTAATTTTTAAAATACTGACCTGAATATGTGTTATATATATTTAACTATGTATGTAAAAGTCAGGAAAATCATGTTTCTTTTTTTTTTCAAATCATGAATTTTGCTTCTGACTTTCATTGGAAAGTATACTATTTTGGCTTATTGTTTGGAAATGTCTCCTCTGTTGTATATATTTTCCATGTCTCCTTTATGGTTTTACATAAGTTCCCACTCATCTCTTTCACAGGGGAAAAAAAGCAAAAGCAAAACAATTTATTTAAGAAAGAGAAGCAAGAACAAAGTTGAAGAATTGTCTCAACAATCAGGAAACATCCAGAATACAATAAAACAGAATCAAGTGGGAGGTATCCCTGTCTACTGGTGTGACTAAAAAAAAATTAGCCTTTGAGCTTAGCATCTAATTTAAAATCAGAACAAAATGAATGGGGAAAGTTTTAGAAACTTGGGTAAATCTAGTTTTCAGGATCATCCATTTTTTCCTGATGAACTTATGATACCACTTCAAGAATATTTTTTTCCAGTAACCTCACACTTACCTCCCATAGGTGGCAATAATAAGCATGTTAACACCAATATGCACCATTTCAGACAAAGGGCCCGCATGCTATTATAATGGGCACTCATTGTGAATGACAATGCCTCATTATTATCTGCAGATTCTCAGATGAGCAACCTCCAAATTCAGAATTTGGACTACACTCTAGTCTAGGGCAAGCCAAGACAATTGGTGCCTTCATTCAATCTGGTGCAACAATTGGCTACTTTGGAAAGGAGAAGATCTCTTCGATTGACTGAAATAATTAATTCTGTCAGGTCCCACAGATGAAACTATAAGATTTTTGCCATTATTCTACTGATTAAACCCGAAACAATGCACTCTTAAAAGAAGGTATAATTTTTGTCTGGTTTTCAATAAAAGTTATGCCATTATAATCCACAATAAAACATAAAGTTAAAAGCGTAGATGAAATAAATTAGTCAAATGTAATCACTTAGTTCATTCAAGAAAATCCAAATTCTCTAAAAAGTAATTAAGTGATATCCCTATGCAGGCTGTTTCAAATCCAAATATTAAAGTGAAACTCATCTTGCAGGGATTAGCTGTTAGAAAATTTGAACTGTTAGAAAATTCTTGCCCCTTTTGTGATTTATTTGGTTTACGTGACTCTCATATCATCCTAAAAGATACCAAGTTCTTTCAGTATGAGGATGTCTTTTCACCCTCATACAGCCTGTCAAAGTAAGAACATAAGAATTCAATTAACCTAAACACAGATATACAGAATGCATATTAATACACAAACTCAGAACTGAACCAATTTGCTAATTAAAATTAAGCAAAAAGATACTATTTATACATTTATATAAAATCATTTACCAGGTAATTATGTGACGTTTTAAATCATCCAATAGCCTTTGACTAATTCCACCTACCCTCAATTTATCTGAATTTGCTATGAATATATCTGACGAACATTTAAATATAGCATGTTTGGTGTACTTATGGTGGATACCAATATACCTGATAATTAGCAAAGAGAATGAAATCAAGTGACTCTTTGACTCCAAAGGAAGAGTCAAGTGAAATTGTCCCAATGGAAAACTTCTTGAATTCTAAAGTGGTAGACAATTATGCCTGGCATACTGAACATACTGAATTGATGTCACACACATGGAAACAGATTCACTCCACTTTTTGAGAGATTACTTAGATTATCCATCTTCCTCGGTTTCTCTGCAGTATTTGGCATTTCTGACCACCTCTTTCCTGAAATCCTTTCTTCCCTTAGCTTCCATGGCAAGCCTTCCAATTCCTATCTTTCTAGCTGCTTCCATTTTGCCTTTTTGGCCATCTGTTTTTCCTTCTCTTGAGACACACATAGGTGTTTCCCTGTGCTCCCTCTCTCTTTTTTAAAATCAAATTTCCCTAGGTCATTTCATTTTCTTCCTTGGTTTTATTTATCTCCTCCATGCAGATCACTCACAAATCAAGATTCTTTAACAATGACCTTTCTCCCTAAACTCGTACTATATGTCTAACAACCCAAAATTTATCTCCTTCTGGGGAATCCAACTTTTCTGCAAACACTACAAATCTACACATGAGTTCATCATCCTTCCCGTGAAATCTGTCTCTGATTCTCCTCTGCAACCTCCATGTTTGTTTATGGTACAAAACAGAAACACGGGTGTCACTTCAGAGTCCCTCCTCTTCCCTGCCACGGGCATCTAACAAGTTATAAGTATTTACCTACTTAACTGTTACCTTCATCTTTCCCTCCAATAATGTGTCTAATAAAGGGCCTATGTTCAAATCACCTTTACAAAATGCCATGTCCAAAGAACATGTTCAATAACTAACCATGAGTTTGTATTTGAGAAAAGTACTTAACTCATATTTAAAGACAACCTACTATATTTTGGAAGAACAAAGCTTTGTGGAGAGACCAAAGTTTGAATTCTTTCTCTCCTGCTCACCAGTAACCTTCTTTTCGGAAGTAACTTAACTCCTGGAAGGCTCAATTGAATCTGTAAATGGGGGCTCATACTACCTGTCTCAGATTTTAAAAATAAGATCAAGTCAGGTAAGAACATAATAAAATACTATGTGCAAGTGTCTAATAAATGTTGGTTCTCTTCCCCTCATATGTATATTTGTGGTAGGTCTCTCAGAAGACTCCAATACCTTTGTACACCAATTTTGACCTAGCAACATTTAACATGTACTTGGATATCAATAAAACATGAAAAGTGGGAGAGAAAAAAATCAGCTTGCCTGGAGGACCCAATGGTTTTTCCTATTCATTAGGGCAAAACTGAGGAAAACAAAATGGATTACCTAAATAATTTGACCCAAATCAGAAATGTTAATATTACATATTAACTCAAGAGGCAAAGAAAGTGAAAGGAATGGAACTTAATTTCATTGCATGTGCTAGTGTGTACGTATTGTGTCGCCCAGAAGAAGCCATGTTCTTTGTGGGGGCAGACGTATTGGTGTTGATTAGGTTGGAACATTTGGATTTGGTTGTTTCTATGGAGATGCACCCTACACAACTGTGGGTGATAACTCTGGTTGGATGGTTTCCATGGAGGTGTGGCTCCACCCATTCAGCGTGGGCCTTGATTGGTTTGCTAGAGCAGTATATAAGCTCAGACAGAAGGAGCAAGCTTGCTACAGCCAAGAGGGACACTTTGAAGAACGCACAGGAGCTGAGAGAGGAGCTTCAGCTTACAGAGACATTTTGGAGACGGCCTTTGAAAGCAGACTTTTGCTCTGGAGAAGCTAAGAGAGGACAAATGCTCCAAGAGCAACTAAGAGTGACATTTTTCAGAAGCTGAAGCCTAGGGAGGAACATCCTGGGAGAGAGCCATTTTGAAACCAGAACTCTGGAACAGACACCAGCCACATGCCTTCCCAGCTAACAGAGGTTTTCCGGATGCCATTGGCCATCCTCCAGTGAAGGTACCCAATTGCTGATGTGTTACCTTGGACACTTTATGGCCTTAAGACTGTAACTGTGTAACCAAATAAACCCCCTTTTATAAAAGCAAATACATTTCTGGTGTTTTGCATTCCGGCAGTATTAGCAAACCAAAACACTGCAATTTTACATCACATCATTTAATTTCCATTTTACTGATGAGAAAACTGAGCCTCTGTGAAGTTAAGACACTTCTGTCACCTACCTACTAATAAAGCTGAGATCCAAGCTTAGGATACTCTGCTCTCTATCCTCATGTCATGTCATGTCATGTTCTCTCTTTCACATACAAACACACACCTTTATGATGGAGAGAGAGACAGAGGCAAGGAAACTCTGATTCTCTTAAGAGGCTGGCTTTCTCCTGGGTTTTGACTGGGAGAAACTAGTATTAGGTTAGGGGAAAGAAAACTACATTATTAGAGCACCCAGCACATGCCAGGCCAACAGAAGGTTACATACAGACTCGCTCTTGAGAAAAGAAGAGTTCAATTTTCTTGAGACAATGACTTATGTGCCTTTCAGTAGTAATTGAAAAGTAGAAAAAACTCCTTTTTTGAACATCTTAAAAGTACTTTTAAAGAATTATAAAATATTTTAATAAATCAATATTTTAAAAAAAGCTCTCAAATATTCTATGTATTACTTTACCTGCTAGCTTCCATTCTGAATAGGAAAGAAAAAAGGGAAAATAATTAGGAAATTCACTATTGAGTTGAAATCCATAGATGCTTGTAAGGTCCACACATCTCATGAAATGTCCATTATTCTTAACTAATAATACAGTCATTCAATGCTTCCCACAGCCCATGGCCATGAATATAACACTGTGGTTTTACTTCTCAAGAAATAGCTGAAATTAGATATTTCCCTAAAGAAAAGTTTTCTTATATTTAAGTTACTATGTGAGATAAAAATTAAAACTGTGTGTGGTGGACTGAATTGTGTACCCCAGTTTGGACATGTTCTTGGTCTTGGTCTGAATTCTGGTGGGTGTGGAGCCATTGCAAATAAGATCTCTTTGAGATGTTCCTTCAGTTAAGGTGTGGCCCAATTGCATCAGGCTGGACTTGAATCCAGATTACTAGAGTCCTTTATAATCAGAGTGAAAGTCAGGCAGAGAGAGAAGTCTGGAGAGGAACCAGAAGCCAGAAGTAAAGGGAACCCTTTTACTTCTGGAGAAAGGCGAAGACATCACCATGTGACAGAAAAGCCAGGAACCCCCAAAAATGCCAGCCAGAGAGAAAATACCAAGCCCATGATGGAGCAAGCCTTTTAGCCTCTGAAACTGTGAGCCAATAAATTCCTCTTGTTAAGCCAACCCACTGTATGGCTTTTGTTTTTAGCAGCCAGAAAACTAAAACAATTCTTGATACCAGAAAATGGGGTGCTGCTATGACAAAATAACTAAAAATGTGGAAATGGCTTTGGAATTGGGTAACAGGTAGGGGCTGGAATAATTGCATGGTGCTTGGTAGAAAAAGTCTAGATTGCCTTGAAGAGACTGTTAGAAGAATTATGGACATTAAAGGTACTTCTGATGAGGCCCTAGGAGGAAATGATTGTGTTATTAGAAATTGGAAAAAAGGCAACTCTTGTTATAAAGTGGCAGAGAACTTGACAAAATTGTGTTCTGATGTTGGATTGAAAGTGGAACTTGTAAGTGATGAACTAGGATATCTAGCTGAGCAGATTTCTAAGCTCAGTGTGGATGGTGCAGACTGACTTCTCCTCGCAGCTTATAGTAAAATGCAAGAGGAAAGGGATAAACTGAGAATTGAACTCTTAAGCAAAAGAAACTAGAAATTGATGGTTTGGCAAATTCCCAGCCTATCCAGATAGTGTGCTCTGAGACTGGGGCCAGAAGTGGCTCTATGAGGGACGTCCCTGAGAGCCCCGAGGATAGGGCTCCGTGTGAGGGCCAAACTGAACAACCCTTTGCTAAAGAGATATAGTTGAACATGGATCCAGTAAGCCGTTTCAATGGAAGTCAGGATTGGAAATGTAGCTATCCAGGAAGGATCTGTGGAAAGTTCTTCTTCTGATGCTTTGGACCCGCTTGAATTGACCACAAAGCTAACAAGGTTTGTGCAAAATTTGTATTAGTAGAACCACTGCCAGCCTGAACTGAAAGGGACAGAGAAGGGATGAATTGAAGCAGGAATGACTTCAAGGGCAGAATCATGGAAGCAAAGGTCTGGATGAAAAAGATCTCGGGACAAGAATGTAGGCTCCCCCACGTATATGGAAAAGGCAGGTCTGCTCCTGTGCTTGAAGGGGGCAGGCTATCTGCCCTGGCATGTGGAGGGAGCAGGCCTTGTGCCCATTTATTTAGGGAAAGTGCTGTTACCCCAATAGTCAGAGTTGGTGGGATCTGTGCCCTGGCATTGCTGGGGACCCTGGCCACCATCCCAGTGCTTGGAGAGAGTGGGGCCTTCACCTCACTGTTCAGGGAGAGCATGGCCACCACACAACTGCTAGGAAGGAGTGGGGCTGCCATTCCATCAGGCCCGGAGGACAAAATGTCAATCCACAGATGACTCTCACACCTTAAAATCTAATGGAGTTTTCCCTGCTTGGTTTCAGACTTGTGTGAGATACACAATCCCTATATCCTTCCAATTTATCCCTTCTGGAATGGGAACGTTTCTCCTATGCCTGTCCCTCTATTGTATATTGGAAGCAGATAACTTGTGTTCTAGGTTTCACAGGTTCACAGACAGAGGAATTTTACCCTAGAATCGACCACACCCATTAATGAGTTTGATGAGACTTTGTACTTCGCATTACTACAAAATGACTTAAAGCTTCGGGTATGTTGTGATGGAATGAATGTATTGTGCATGTGAAAAGAACATGTCTTTCTGGGGTCCATAGGGCAGACTGTGATAGATTGAATTGTGTACCCAGTTTGGACGTATTCTTGGTCTTTGTCCATAATCTGGTGGGTGTGGACCCATTGCAAATAAGAGCTCTTCAAGTTAAGGTGTGGTCCAACTGAACCAGTTTGGGCTTTAATCTGATTATTGTAGTCTTCTATAAGCAGAATGAAAGTCAGAGGCAAGAGAGAAGCAGCCAGAAGTCAACAGAACTGGAGGAGAAAAGCAAGACATTACCATGAGCATCACCATATCACAGAAAAGCCAGGACCCCAGATATTGCCAGCCAACCAGAAGATACCAACCCCAGGAGGAAGCAAGCCCTCCAGCCTCCGAAACAATGGGCCAATAAATACCTGTTGTTAAACCAACCCACTGTATGGTATTTGTTTTATCAGCTAGGAAACTAAAACACTGTGCTTGTGTGTCATGGAACTTATCACTTTAAATATCTAACGTTGCAGTCGCTTTTGAATAATAGTTAATTCATATGATTCTTAATTCAGCGCAAATGTGTTGATTCAATTAGTCTCTCGGCAAGCACCCACTACCAAATCACATTAAAACTGGAGGGAAGAAACACTAGAACCAGACATTAAAACAATAAAGTCTGTTTCTTAATAAAAAGCCCATCAACCTGTCGAAAACTTTTGGGATCAGTTGCCTAAATGATCAATTTTCCATTGTTTCTTTAACACAATTTCTAGAAAATGAATATTAATTATTACATAATTAATCATTTTCCAAAGATCAATACTATTTATATATAATACTTTTAACTTTCCTTATATTTTAGCCATTCCTTTTAGTACCAGGGAAAATTAGAGACTTTAAAAAGGTTTTCCTGATTTCTCCAAGCAGTTTTTCTAAGTAAGGCTGTGCCATATATCTGTTATCTGTTACGATGTAGATGAAAGCATGGGTTTTTAAAACGGGATTGATTAAGATTTGAATGCTGCTTCCTTGAGTAAATTATTTAACTCCTAATCCTTAGTTTTCTCATTTCTTTATTAAGAGCTGTAATAACTGCCTCATGGGGTTGTTTTGAAGATTAACTAAAATAAAGCACCTGGCAATGCTCTAGTACTGAATAATCTGCTCTGTTCTGTGTTCCTTTTTATGATAGTCTAATTTCTGGCATTTTAATTCCTTTTAATCCCATGGATATTTAGCCATCATATAAGAACACCAATATCATGTTACATTTCAAACTGCCATCCAGTATTAGTCCCATGCCACTTAGAGATGATTTCTGCTGCGATTATATTCTAGGGCTATTTGTTAGAGAAGACGAATGTATTTCATTCAAGATAAAATATTAATATTTGAGTAGAGCTGTATTTAAATATTTACTACCCGAATTACCAAAAAAAAAAAGGCAAAAAACTAACATGTAGCCTCTGGCAATCAATTCATTTCAAGAATTTTGACACCTTTAAAATTTTAGATAATCAAAAGTCTTCATGCAGAAAAATATGTGAGGTTTAGTTAATGGTATCATGATTTTTTTAATTGCACTTTCTGGGAGAACTATGCATAAGGATTTATTATTTTATTTAAGGAGTGTCTTAGGGTATAATTTTTATGGTCTATTAAGCATAACTCTCAAGCACCTTAAACACAACTAAATGAGGTGGAATTACTATTAAATTGTATTTTCAGTTACCAAGTGCCCAGGCGATTCCAACCAACTATATCCGGAATGGTATTTTATGACAGCCCAAGACTTTCTCTGTTGAACTTCCTGGATTTAAAATTTTTACGAGATTGAAAACTGGCCTCTGAGATGGTGACCGAAAGTTGGGTCATTAGTCCTCACCTTTTAAGAAATAATGTCTCAGCAGGCTGTATTTGAACCACTTTAGCTCAAGGAGGTGTTAACAGAGTTGTTAATTAACCTAGGTCTGGAACCTATTGTGAGGAATCCCAGGAAGCTGGAACAATAGGGAGGCACTGCTTAACGCAGGGAAGGAAAGAAAACGCTTTTGACATTAATGATATAGTCCCCCAAACTGCATAATACCGATATTGGGTTAAAATAATAGAATGGCTACATGAAACCAGCAGTTGTTCAGAAATAGGGGCCAAGTTAGAGATAGTCAGCTGGAATGGAACATGGACAAAACCAAATTTAGAGTGTTGGTCCTTTTGGAAAGATCCCCATCTCCACCACATAGAATATGAAAGGGGAATAAAAGAAATCTCAAAATGGCATCTCTTTTAAACTCAAGTCTCTTACTAGATCAATGCCTTGCTTAAATATACCAAGACCAATATTTTCAAAGATCCACAAGAATGGAAACTTTGTGGCTTTTCTTGGTAAGCATGTCCCAATGCTTAAACATACACTTACAAGAAGACATTCACTTTAGGAAAATCTCAAGGTGAAATGATCAGTCTTTAATTTTACTACAAACTCAGCTGATCTGCAAAACTACAGAACTGACTGGAATTAATAGAGGATGACAGATATAGATGATAGATAGATAAATGAAAGATAGATAAAGTAAATAAATCTCTTAACTTCTTGAAGAAAAGTTACTAAGTACTCCTTCATCACATCTTCTCCTCTCCTAACAAATTAATCTCAATTACTTTGATCTTTTCTTTGAGACGCTGTTTAAAATATTTTAACCAATTTTACCCCTTTTCCATTTCTCTATATAGCCCTTTGAAATATGTAATCCTAAACTCTATATACAGGACCTCTCCAATGCTAAAAGAGAACCCCTGTTGTGCTCTGGCCCAATATTCCCTCCATTTTGTTGTTGTTGAGACCAAAATATGTAATGATAGAAATAAATGGTGATGATTATGAACACATGAACCTAGAGTTTAGATGCTGTAATAAAATCATATAAAAATTTTATGTGATCCATATGCAACGTTCTGTTCCTCAATGGCAAGCCCCCCGTTCTGGTCACTTTTGAACCTCAGAGTCTATGGCATACATAATTGTTACTGATCTGAATTGTAATTGGACATAAATTGTAAGCAATTCATGTAAGTGTTTGTAGCCAGTATTTCTTATATACAATCGAAGGAAATTTTGATTTTTTCTCTTTTTACTTTATTAGTTCCTCAATAACAATCAACTACTATATTTATGTTTTTCCTAATACCATGCTTATTTACAAACATTACCATATGTAACCACAAATCACATCCTTGATTTTATTCTTCAACTGTTACTGATTTTACAAACACCCAGCTCCCTTGTCTAAGGTCCTTATTGCTGTAGAGGCTCCAGCACCACAAACATTGAGTTGTAAGTTTGGCTCTCTCCTTTGTGAGAGCAGGGTAGGAGTGCCAAATGACTACCCATTAAAGACTGGAAAATCTAGGCCCTGATAAGAGAAGATGGCATAGAAGAAAGAATGTATAAGGAAAATGGCTTTTCATTCTCAGCATCTGGATGTCTTGAGGGGACAAAAAAAAATAATGAGAAAAATAAGGCTTAATAAAGCTGACAAAGGGTTAGAAAGGGGCGCCCATGCTTGATCCAGTTCCTCTTAGGCAGAAAACTCTCAGGAGCAGATCTTAGTGTGATAGCATTTCCAGAGAGAGAAGAATATTTCCCTGTCCCTCAAATATCAACTCCCACATGTGCAATAATGCCCGGAACTTATTTGGCAAATGATAATTTCTTTAATTCCACTGGTGAAATGGAAGGCTTAAAACTGCTCAACACTAATTAAAATTGGTTTAAACATAGTATTTAAAAATGACTGCAGATTGGCGACTCAGAGGAAGATTCCAGACCCTCTTGGAAATGATAACAAAAAGATGAGGCCAGCCAGGTATTGTGAATATAAACTGGCTCCATCTGTTTACCTGAGTCCTGACAAATAAACAGTATAAGAATTGGTAATTCATAGACTATCTTAACAAAACATATACATCTGGTTTTATCATGCATTACAGACTTCCTGGCATTTATATGACAAATCCTGTTAACAAATCCTAATTCTAGTATTACGTGATTTGAAAAAGGGTGAAAACAGCACATGCTGTGCACTTAGAACTTACAACATATTATTTACATATCTCATTTGATTTTCACAAAAACATTGATATGAAAATTAAAGATATTAATAATCTTTTTATAAATCTGACTTTCTGAACTTATATTGTTACATATATTCCTAATAATCACAATTGTCTTCTTTAATATTTGTTTTGTCTCTAAAAATTCTTATGTCTAATATAGAAAATAATGTACTGTTGATAAAGCTCTTTCCTTTCTCCTGATTGTATACTTCCTATAATATGCAAGAGGCTATATCTATAAGTCATTAGTAATTGGGTGTTCTGGACCAAAACTAATCGTATTTTCTTTGTAGCTTCAGTGGGGATGGCGTCTTACTCATTCATGATGGTATCTATTAAAGCAAAATACTCCCTTGTAAAGCATCTCAATGTGTTTTCACTGAACATCTGGCTGTCCTCCAGAGGAGGAGACCCACTCTAACAAAGCATTCTAAAAATCTTGATTTTATTTGAAGTAATTTTTCTCCAAATGACCTTTCGAATTTTAGAATATTCAACTCCAAGGCTAGCAGTAAACAAGTGCTAAACAATCCAGATAGGACCACCTGATGCAAAGGTCCCCAAATTCTGTTGTAACATATTTTCTTCTGCATTTCTCTGTGTTTAGAATCAAAGAGTTTGTCTAAAAATTGGGCTAGAAAGCAGTCAAAAAGGAAACATTTGCTTCTGAACCTCTTTTATTTTGAAAGTCAAAATACCTTGTCTGCGAAAGTTTCCAAAGGCAGAGAAGCAAGTGGTTTTTCAGAAGGTGAAATAAGATAGCAGCCTGAACACTGAAGCCTTTTTGCTTTTAAGGCATACGCGCTGTTTAAAACAGATCTGAGGCTTCTTTTTATAGTGCCCCCTTTACTACATTGAAATAAACCATATGTAATATAACATTATCTACCCACACAATTTAAACAAATTTTGAAGAGAAGAGAAAAGAAAAGGGAAAAAAAGGAAAGAAAACTGAAATGAAATAATATGTGTTTTGGTCTGGAAAAGCTAAGGCACAGCCATGCTGCTGTCATTTAGAATTCATATGCATGCATCCATATACAGCATCTCTGCAAATGCACAAGTGTAATTGCACACCATTACACAGGTGTGGCATGGGCCACTCAAATTTGAGAATTAGATTCTGAAATTTTATTGCTGATATGATTTTTCAAAATGGTAATTAACTCTTAGTAAATACCAAACCAAACAAAAATAACACCTCCCCTTGATGTGCCTGATAGTTGCACTCCTGGCAAATTCAGCATATATTAAGACCATGTTATCGTTTTAGGCATAGTTAAATATAAACAGGTTTACCACCTAACATGAATGCGGATTGGGCTGATTGAAGTTGGAATGCAGGGCAATTTTTCCTTGTGCTGGATTCTATCACACATTATAGGTTGTCTGTGGATCCAACCCCCAATAATTAAATGATTTTAGTGATCTCCCATCACTGTGACCATAACCCACTACACACACACACACACACACACACACACACACACACACACACATTCCCAAAACACCCTTGGGACAATATTGCTACCTTTAAAATCTATGATATCAGCCCAGGCTTCCTCCTGATGAGCCAGACTGACTTTCAACTCTCTCTGCTCTTTTGTGATTCAGGAAAGCTTTCCCTAACTCCCCAGACTAGTTGATTTAGGTCCTCAGTCACAGCCCCATACAGGTCTCTTCCAGAGCACATATCATGACCTTAATCAAATATGTGGGTTTAAGGGTTTATCTCCACTCCAAAGTATACGTTCCATGAAGGCAAATACATTGTCTGTCTGTCTGACACTGTATCCTTCGTGCCAAACCTGTCCTTGGCACATGACGGGTTCTCAGTGATAAGGAATGTTAATAAAGGAATGGATACACTAATTTGTGTCTACTCAAATGACCCAATTTTGTTACACTGTTTAACCAAGTGAGGTGCCCTGATAGATACTGGCCTCTAAGTATGTATATCTACTTACTATCATGAATATTAGATGGCTCTTTAGAAAATTTTTTAAATGCTCTTAAGAGAAACAAACAAAACAAACAAAACATGAGGCAAAATGAGAAAGGACTTTTTCCTTATCTAATGAACTGAATTTGTATCCTGGAACATAGCCTAAGAAATGTTATGTGATCTTTTGATTCTTATTAGTGGATTGGGTGATTGCTTGGATTGCTATCAGAATATTTTAAAGGTAAAGAATGACTATATTTATTATTTTTTGGAACTAAAAATAACTTACCATAAGCTTAAGCCAGCATATCTTAAAAAAATACTCAAATCACTTAAATAATGTCCCCATCTTAATATATTTTCAAACTGCATCTCATGTTACGGATTGTAATTATTTTGCATATTTATATCTCATATCATTTATATCATGAAGGATTTTAGGTATAGATCAGAAATGAAGCATTTCTACCCTTAGGAAAGACTGAACAAGTTATTTTTTATTTCCAGTATATTTTAAGTATACGAATTAATATACTTAGAACTCTTCAAGATGACTCAAGATGGAAATATCTAAATTTTATAATAATGAATTTAACTACCCAATGTGTCTCCAAACAAAAACTTAGCCAGATGATCAATCCCCATTCCTGCTTTTCCAGAAGGCTGCAGTCCCATCTCCGAGAATAATGGAGTGCTCAAATCTTGGATAGTTAATTGCACTGGATTACCATTTGGCAATCAACCAACTCCCTGGCCTAGGAGCAGATCATTTTATTTAATTGTTCATCATCAAGACCTCACTAGCATGACAACATAGATCACTCAGTATTGATGCCAAGAAACTGAAAAGCAGAGTGTCAGACCATCCCACCCAGGAAGAATTTCACTTAATAAATTATGTAGGTAAATGGTAACCAAAATGAGGAGCGATGAAAACCAAGAGCAAGATTAAGTACAACAGCAAATTGGGGTACAGACATTTTTTTCCCTTTGCCATATATAAAGTCATGTGCACCTTATTCAATATGTCTCTTGAATATAGTCTTCTGGCTTAAAAATATAGGAATAGGAGGGCGGGGCAAGATGGCAGACTGGTGAGCTGTATGTTTTAGTTACTCCTCCAGGAAAGTAGGTAAAAAGCCAGGAACTGCGTGGACTGGACACCACAGAGCAATCTGTCTTTGGGCATACTTCATACAACACTCATGAAAACGTGGAACTGCTGAGATCAGCGAAATCTGTAAGTTTTTGCGGCCAGGGGACCCGCGCCCCTCCCTGCCAGGCTCAGTCCCGGGGGAGGAGGGGCTGTCAGCTCCAGGAAGGAGAAGGGAGAATTGCAGTGGCTGCTCTTATGGGAAACTCATTCTACTGATTCAAACTCCAACCATAGATAGACTGAGACCAGACACCAGAGACTCTGAGAGCAGCCAGCCCAGCAGAGAGGAGACAGGCATAGAAAAAGAACAACACGAAAAACTCCAAAATAAAAGCAGAGGATTTTTGGAGTTCTGGTGAACACAGAAAGGGGAAGGGCGGAGATCAGGCCTTGAGGCGCATATGCAAATCCCGAAGCAAGTCTGATCTCTCTGCCCTGTACACCTTTCCTTAATGGCCCTGGTTGCTTTGTCTATTAGCATTTCAATAACCCATTAGATCTCTGAGGAGGGCCGTTTTTTTTTTTTTTTTTTTTTTTTTTTTTTAAATCCTTTTTGCTTTTTCTAAAACAATTACTCTAAGAAGCTCAATACAGAAAGCTTCAAAGAATTGAAATTTGGGCACGTCAAATCAAGAGCAGAACTAAGAGAGCTCTGAGACAAAAGGCAATAATCCAGTGGCTGAGAAAATTCACTAAACAACACAACTTCCCAAGAAAAGGGGGGTGTCCGCTCACAGCCACCATCCTGGTGGACAGGAAACACTCCTGCCCATCGCCAGCCCCATAGCCCAGAGCTGCCCCAGACAACCCAGTGTGACAGAAGTGCTTCAAATAACAGACACACACCACAAAACTGGGCGTGGACATTAGCCTTCCCTGCAACCTCAGCTGAATGTCCCAGAGCTGGGAAGGGGGAGCAGTGTGAATTAACAGAGCCCCATTCAGCCATCATTTGAGCAGACTGGGAGCCTCCCAACACAGCCCAGCAGCCCAGGACTGCCCTGGGGGGACGGCACTCACCTGTGACATAGCACAGTCATCCCTGAACAGAGGACCCGGGGTGCACAGCCTGGAAGAGGGGCCCACTTGCAAGTCTCAGGAGCCATACGCCAATACCAAAGACTTGTGGGTCAGTGGCAGAGACAAACTGTGGCAGGACTGAACTGAAGGATTAGACTATTGCAGTAGCTTTAAAACTCTAGGATCATCAGGGAGATTTGACTGTTAGGGCCACCCCCCCTCCCCGACTGCCCAGAAACACGCCCCACATACAGGGCAGGCAACACCAACTACACACGCAAGCTTGGGACACCAATTGGGCCCCACAAGACTCACTCCCCCACTCACCAAAAAGGCTAAGCAGGTGAGATCTGGCTTGTGGAGAACAGGTGGCTCGTGGACGCCACCTGCTGGTTAGTTAGAGAAAGTGTACTCCACGAAGCTGTAGATCTGATAAATTAGAGATAAGGACTTCAACTGGTCTACAAACTCTAAAAGAACCCTATCAAGTTCAGCTAATGCCACGAAGCCAAAAACAACAGAAAATTATAAAGCATATGAAAAAACCAGACGATATGGATAACCCAAGCCCAAGCACCCAAATCAAAAGACCAGAAGAGACACACCTAGAGCAGCTACTCAAAGAACTAAAGATGAACAATGAGACCATAGTACGGGATATGAAGGAAATCAAGAAGACCCTAGAAGAGCATAAAGAAGACATTGCAAGACTAAATAAAAAAATGGATGATCTTATGGAAATTAAAGAAACTGTTGACCAAATTAAAAATATTCTGGACACTCATAGTACAAGACTAGAGGAAGTTGAACAACGAATCAGTGACCTGGAAGATGACAGAATGGAAAATGAAAGCATAAAAGAAAGAATGGGGAAAAAAATTGAAAAACTCGAAATGGACCTCAGGGATATGATAGATAATATGAAACGTCCGAATATAAGACTCATTGGTGTCCCAGAAGGGGAAGAAAAGGGTAAAGGTCTAGGAAGAGTATTCAAAGAAATTGTTGGGGAAAACTTCCCAAATCTTCTAAACAACATAAATACACAAATCATAAATGCTCAGCGAACTCCAAATAGAATAAATCCAAAAAAACCCACTCCGAGACATATACTGATCACACTGTCAAACATAGAAGAGAAGGAGCAAGTTCTGAAAGCAGCAAGAGAAAAGCAATTCACCACATACAAAGGAAACAGCATAAGACTAAGTAGTGACTACTCAGCAGCCACCATGGAGGCGAGAAGGCAGTGGCACGATATATTTAAAATTCTGAGTGAGAGGAATTTCCAGCCAAGAATACTTTATCCAGCAAAGCTCTCCTTCAAATTTGAGGGAGAGCTTAAATTTTTCACAGACAAAGAAATGCTGAGAGAATTTGCTAACAAGAGACCTGCCCTACTGGAGATACTAAAGGGAGCCCTACAGACAGAGAAACAAAGACAGGACAGAGAGACTTGGAGAAAGGTTCAGTACTAAAGAGATTCGGTATGGGTACAATAAAGGATATTAATAGAGAGAGGGGAAAAATATGGCAAACATAATCCAAAGGATAAGATGGCTGATTCAAGAAATGCCTTCACGGTTTTAACGTTGAATGTAAATGGATTAAACTCCCCAATTAAAAGATATAGATTCGCAGAATGGATCAAAAAAAATGAACCATCAATATGTTGCATACAAGAGACTCATCTTAGACACAGGGACACAAAGAAACTGAAAGTGAAAGGATGGAAAAAAATATTTCATGCAAGCTACAGCCAAAAGAAAGCAGGTGTAGCAATATTAATCTCAGATAAAATAGACTTCAAATGCAGGGATGTTTTGAGAGACAAAGAAGGCCACTACATACTAATAAAAGGGGCAATTCAGCAAGAAGAAATAACAATCGTAAATGTCTATGCACCCAATCAAGGTGCCACAAAATACATGAGAGAAACATTGGCAAAACTAAAGGAAGCAATTGATGTTTCCACAATAATTGTGGGAGACTTCAACACATCACTCTCTCCTATAGATAGATCAACCAGACAGAAGACCAATAAGGAAATTGAAAACCTAAACAATCTGATAAATGAATTAGATTTAACAGACATCTACAGGACATTACATCCCAAATCACCAGGATACACATACTTTTCTAGTGCTCACGGAACTTTCTCCAGAATAGATCATATGCTGGGACATAAAACAAGCCTCAATAAATTTAAAAAGATTGAAATTATTCAAAGCACATTCTCTGACCACAATGGAATACAATTAGAAGTCAATAACCATCAGAGACTTAGAAAATTCACAAATACCTGGAGGTTAAACAACACACTCCTAAACAATCAGTGGGTTAAAGAAGAAATAGCAAGAGAAATTGCTAAATATATAGAGACGAATGAAAATGAGAACACAACATACCAAAACCTGTGGGATGCAGCAAAAGCAGTGCTAAGGGGTAAATTTATAGCACTAAACGCATATATTAAAAAGGAAGAAAGAGCCAAAATCAAAGAACTAATGGATCAACTGAAGAAGCTAGAAAATGAACAGCAAACCAATCCTAAATCAAGTACAAGAAAAGAAATAACAAGGATTAAAGCAGAAATAAATGACATAGAGAACAAAAAAACAATAGAGAGGATAAATATCACCAAAAGTTGGTTCTTTGAGAAGATCAACAAGATTGACAAGCCCCTAGCTAGACTGACAAAATCAAAAAGAGAGAAGACCCATATAAACAAAATAATGAATGAAAAAGGTGACATAACTGCAGATCCTGAAGAAATTAAAAAAATTATAAGAGGATATTATGAACAACTGTATGGCAACAAACTGGATAATGTAAAAGAAATGGACAATTTCCTGGAAACATATGAACAACCTAGACTGACCAGAGAAGAAATAGAAGACCTCAACCAACCCATCACAAGCAAAGAGATCCAATCAGTCATCAAAAATCTTCCCACAAATAAATGCCCAGGGCCAGATGGCTTCACAGGGGAATTCTACCAAACTTTCCAGAAAGAACTGACACCAATCTTACTCAAACTCTTTCAAAACATTGAAAAAAATGGAACACTACCTAACTCATTTTATGAAGCTAACATCAATCTAATACCAAAACCAGGCAAAGATGCTACAAAAAAGGAAAACTACCGGCCAATCTCCCTAATGAATATAGATGCAAAAATCCTCAACAAAATACTTGCAAATCGAATCCAAAGACACATTAAAAAAATCATACACCATGACCAAGTGGGGTTCATTCCAGGCATGCAAGGATGGTTCAACATAAGAAAAACAATCAATGTATTACAACACATTAAAAACTCGAAAGGGAAAAATCAATTGATCATCTCAATAGATGCTGAAAAAGCATTTGACAAAATCCAACATCCCTTTTTGATAAAAACACTTCAAAAGGTAGGAATTGAAGGAAACTTCCTCAACATGATAAAGAGCATATATGAAAAACCCACAGCCAGCATAGTACTCAATGGTGAGAGACTGAAAGCCTTCCCTCTAAGATCAGGAACAAGACAAGGATGCCCGCTGTCACCACTGTTATTCAACATTGTGCTGGAAGTGCTAGCCAGGGCAATCCGGCAAGACAAAGAAATAAAAGGCATCCAAATTGGAAAAGAAGAAGTAAAACTGTCATTGTTTGCAGATGATATGATCTTATATCTAGAAAACCCTGAGAAATCAACGATACACCTACTAGAGCTAATAAACAAATTTAGCAAAGTAGCGGGATACAAGATTAATGCACATAAGTCAGTAATGTTTCTATATGCTAGAAATGAACAAACTGAAGAGACACTCAAGAAAAAGATACCATTTTCAATAGCAACTAAAAAAATCAAGTACCTAGGAATCAACTTAACCAAAGATGTAAAAGACCTATACAAAGAAAACTACATAACTCTACTAAAAGAAATAGAAGGGGACCTTAAAAGATGGAAAAATATTCCATGTTCATGGATAGGAAGGCTAAATGTCATTAAGATGTCAATTCTACCCAAACTCATCTACAGATTCAATGCAATCCCAATCAAAATTCCAACAACCTACTTTGCAGACTTGGAAAAGCTAGTTATCAAATTTATTTGGAAAGGGAAGATGCCTCGAATTGCTAAAGACACTCTAAAAAAGAAAAACGAAGCGGGAGGACTTACACTCCCTGACTTTGAAGCTTATTATAAAGCCACAGTTGCCAAAACAGCATGGTACTGGCACAAAGATAGACATATAGATCAATGGAATCGAATTGAGAATTCAGAGATAGACCCTCAGATCTATGGCCGACTGATCTTTGATAAGGCCCCTAAAGTCACCGAACTGAGCCATAATGGTCTTTTCAACAAATGGGGCTGGGAGAGTTGGATATCCATATCCAAAAGAATGAAAGAGGACCCCTACCTCACCCCCTACACAAAAATTAACTCAAAATGGACCAAAGATCTCAATATAAAAGAAAGTACTATAAAACTCCTAGAAGATAATGTAGGAAAACATCTTCAAGACCTTGTATTAGGAGGCCACTTCCTAGACTTTACACCCAAAGCACAAGCAACAAAAGAGAAAATAGATAAATGGGAACTCCTCAAGCTTAGAAGTTTCTGCACCTCAAAGGAATTTCTCAAAAAGGTAAAGAGGCAGCCAACTCAATGGGAAAAAATTTTTGGAAACCATGTATCTGACAAAAGACTGATATCTTGCATATACAAAGAAATCCTACAACTCAATGACAATAGTACAGACAGCCCAATTATAAAATGGGCAAAAGATATGAAAAGACAGTTCTCTGAAGAGGAAATACAAATGGCCAAGAAACACATGAAAAAATGTTCAGCTTCACTAGCTATTAGAGAGATGCAAATTAAGACCACAATGAGATACCATCTAACACCGGTTAGAATGGCTGCCATTAAACAAACAGGAAACTACAAATGCTGGAGGGGATGTGGAGAAATTGGAACTCTTATTCATTGTTGGTGGGACTGTATAATGGTTCAGCCACTCTGGAAGTCAGTCTGGCAGTTCCTTAGAAAACTAGATATAGAGCTACCATTCGATCCAGCGATTGCACTTCTCGGTATATACCCGGAAGATCGGAAAGCAGTGACACGAACAGATATCTGCACGCCAATGTTCATAGCAGCATTATTCACAATTGCCAAGAGATGGAAACAACCCAAATGTCCTTCAACAGATGAGTGGATAAATAAAATGTGGTATATACACACGATGGAATACTACGCGGCAGTAAGAAGGAACGATCTGGTGAAACATATGACAACATGGATGAACCTTGAAGACATAATGCTGAGCGAAATAAGCCAGGCACAAAAAGAGAAATATTATATGCTACCACTAATGTGAACTTTGAAAAATGTAAAACAAATGGTTTATAATGTAGAATGTAGGGGAACTAGCAGTAGAGAGCAATTAAGGAAGGGGGAACAATAATCCAAGAAGAACAGATAAGCTATTTAACGTTCTGGGGATGCCCAGAAATGACTATGGTCTGTTAATTTCTGATGGATGTAGTAGGAACAAGTTCACTGAAATGTTGCTATATTATGTAACTTTCTTGGGGTAAAGTAGGAACATGTTGGAAGTTAAGCAGTTATCTTAGGTTAGTTGTCTTTTTCTTACTCCCTTGCTATGGTCTCTTTGAAATGTTTTTTTATTGTATGTTTGTTTTCTTTTTAACTTTTTTTTCATACAGTTGATTTGAAAAAAGAAGGGAAAGTTAAAAAAAAAAAAAAAAAAGAAAAAAGACAAACAAGGGGAAAAAAAAAAAAAAAAAAAGATGTAGTGCCCCCTTGAGGAGCCCGTGGAGAATGCAGGGGTATTCGCCTACCCCACCTCCATGGTTGCTAACATGACCACAGACATAGGGGACTGGTGGTTTGATGGGTTGAGCCCTCTACCATAAGTTTTACCCTTGGGAAGACGGCTGCTGCAAAGGAGAGGCTAGGCCTCCCTGTATTTGTGCCTAAGAGTCTCCTCCTGAATGCCTCTTTGTTGTTCAGATGTGGCCCTCTCTCTCTGGCTAAGCCAACTTGAAAGGTGAAATCACTGCCCTCCCCCCTACGTGGGATCAGACACCCAGGGAAGTGAATCTCCCTGGCAACGTGGAATATGACTCCCGGGGAGGAATGTAGACCCGGCATCGTGGGATGGAGAACATCTTCTTGACCAAAAGGGGGATGTGAAAGGAAATGAAATAAGCTTCAGTGGCAGAGAGATTCCAAAACGAGCCGAGAGATCACTCTGGTGGGCACTCTTACGCACACTTTAGACAACCTTTTTAGGTTCTAAAGAATTGGGGTAGCTGGTGGTGGATACCTGAAACTATTAAACTACAACCCAGAACCCATGAATCTCGAAGACAGTTGTATAAAAATGTAGCTTATGAGGGGTGACAGTGGGATTGGGAATGCCATAAGGACCAAACTCCACTTTGTCTAGTTTATGGATGGATGTGTAGAAAAGTAGGGGAAGCAAACAAACAGACAAAGGTACCTAGTGTTCTTTTTTACTTCAATTGCTCTTTTTCACTCTAATTATTATTCTTGTTATTTTTGTGTGTGTGCTAATGAAGGTGTCAGGGATTGATTTAGGTGATGAATGTACAACTATGTAATGGTACTGTAAACAATCGAAAGTACAATTTGTTTTGTATGACAGCATGGTATGTGAATATATCTCAATAAAATGATGATTAAAAAAAAAAAAAAATAGGAATAACATCTGCAGTGGGTTGAAGCACAGCACCAAACAAACAAAAAAGATAGCAAATTTTAAGATTTAAAGTTTAAGTCGTTTCACTTTTTTTTTTACCAAAACTGAGCTTTTTTTATTTTCAAAATGCAAATACCTAAGAAAACACAAAACTTTCTTAAAGTTATTTTTGAAATAATTATTTTATAGGAAATATTTAATTTCCAAATTAAATATTGTACCACTCAAAAATCAATTTTTCTATTAATTCATGTATAACCGTATTTCATATTTAAGGCTGAATGGCTCACGACTGGGAAAAGCAGTTGTTTAAAAAGTATAAGCACTACAGGCCTCTCACCAGACTCTGTGTCATAAATATGATGAAAATCTTTCACGATGACATTTACCTAAAAACCCAGTCATGAGTGAGAGGGATTTACTCATCCCTATGCTCGAAATTAAGGAACAGGAAAATCCCACTTATCTTTTTTTAGAAATACTTATTTAGCATGTATACATTTTAACATGTCCCCTATTTAGAATAATCTCCTCCATTCTCCTTGGCAATTTCTGATGGACCTTTCAAGGCTAACAGCAAATGTGACCTCAATACGCATTCCAAGGCTCAGTGACCTTCTCTGTGCTCCTAGACAGCATTTTTCATATCTGTTTGTCTCCTTAACTTGTGCTGTAATTTACCTGTTTGCTGTCTGCATGCCTGTTTCTTCTATCAGAGCTGCATGAATGAAGGGACTTCCCTCCTTCCTTTGGCTCCTCAGCACTTAACACAGCTCCTGGTACATAACAGAACTCAATACCTTTGTTTTGAGTGAACAAATGAGGCTCTATAGTCAAATTTTATCCCTGACCTTGATAATAAAACTCATGAGCAAAAGTTTCTGGGGTCAGAATCTAAAATGTCAACCAGTGGAGAAGAATCACTGGTCCACCACAACCTGCTGGCTGAGGCTACCTTATGCCGAAAGCCCCCTTCACTGTGCACTTTGGTTGTCTAGCTCTGGCACCTCATCTTTAACCTCCCTTCTCTCCTGGCCTCCTAACACCCAGTCTGTTCTGATTAGGAGGTATAGGCATTATGCCTTTCCTGTGAATCAGGAGGCTTCGGTTCTAACCCAAGCTCTTCTTAGTTATCTGTATGAGCTTTAGCAAAACACTTGACCTCTCTGAACCTCACACCTCATTTGCAAAACAAGAGAGGGATGCAAGTTGCACAAGTCAAAGAGCCCCCTCAACCCTCAATTCACATCCAATCTGTAAAATAGGAATTATCATGATTCTTCTGGTAGTTTCATCAGGTGGTTGTAGAGAACGAACAAGCATCATGGATTTAGAAACTGTGAAGTGGTTAGAGATACATATTTCTGCAGTAAGAATGAAAATCTGACTACATTAGCCTCCATTCCTTCTTAAAAATCACCAATGGTTGCCCACTGCACTCAGAATAAAGCCCCTAGCTGGACAAATAAGGTCTAGAGACTTGCCCTCTCAAACCATGTGTTACCAGCTTTAGTGAGCTAGTAACAAATCCCTGAATTACTTCCACTATCTCACTTGTGCACCTTTACTAACTGTTCCCTTCATCATCACTCTTAATAGCACTTTTGCAAACATCTATCAAAGCACACAGTATTGCCTTTGTTTATTGTCTAGCTTCCACTTTAGGCAGTGAGCCACGTGAGAGCACAGTTGGTTGTGTATGTTGTTGTATCGTTGGTGCCCAGCCTGGTGCCTCTTGTGGGCAGTTGCATTTCATAAGTTTGTAGGATGGATGAATTACTGCCTGGCAATCCCTGCTTGACAGGTATTCATGTTCCTGAGTTAAAAGTTGGCCATAATAAGCATTGATTATATATGGATAACTCATGGTAAATTCCTTCACCACTATTGGAAAAATAAGCTAAGCTATGGTCAATTAAGTAAATGCAGAGGAAAATATGAAATTAATTTGGGAGTGTATAATAGACACAATAACCTTTTTCTTTTTAATATAAACTTGGCAGTTTATACCTTGCTTCTTTTCACAAAAGATACAAGAAAGCACATTTGCGGAGTGAAAAAGAGAAAAGAACAGAAATATACATTCAATAAGGACCTGTATGGTTATTATGGCTGAGGAATAAATTTGGCTCTGAGCTTCCTGGAAATCAAAGGAAAAAGGGAAACACAGAGTCACATCTTGATGTGGTGGGCAAGAGGGCAGTGGTTATGGCATAGAGAGAACTGGTTGAAAGAAAGGTGGGCAATATGACTTTTAAAAATGGTATATGCATGTATAAAATTAAAATAAATACAAATTAGACAAAATATAAATATCCTAAGGCATCTGATGTTAGAAACGTTATTAATAGCCAGCAAAAGACTTTGGCTTCTGAAATGGATGAGCCCCTTTCTACCCCCTCAAACCCAATCCAGCCCTTCTATTTCTCGCTCCTGAAATCAGACATGTAACCTAGTAATGAAAATGTGGCATGACCAGAGATGAAAACATGCAGTGCTACACATTTTTAAAAAGAGAAATTATTACTGGGGGTTAAAGGAGAGCTGCTAGACAAACTACACTACCATGTGAGATAAGTAATTTATGATTTAGATTTAAATGAACAAAAATGAAGTAACTTCTCTTGGATTTTTAGGCTGTTCATCAAGCCAAGTAAAGCAAGTGAAAGGAGAAAATGCCATGAGAAAGTCCTCACCTGGTGGCCCTGACAAGGCGATGGCAGCGCTAAGCACTGAAATAACTGCACCCAAATGAGTCTGTGCAGAAGAAGCCACATTCCTCTTTGATGATTCCTCTGAAAGGACTTGACTTTGATACATCTCCAGGTGGCCTAAGCAATCCAAACAATGCCATGGAACCCACAGGAAGCAAGTTGATGGGAATAACATGGCGCGGGGAGTGGGGGGTGCTGGGCTTGGAAGGCTGTGATGACATTGTGAGGTCACGGAGACAGAGGGAAGAGAATGACCTCTCTCACATGATTAGCTCACAAAACTGAGATCATTAACGATGCTGAACTTCAAGGATCTAGACTATTTAGAAAGCAAACGACGCTTGTTGGAAGACAGACTGAAATCGCAAAGGCTCTGTGCTCATGCTAAAAAAGCAAACACAACTAATAATAACAGATCATTTAACTACAGTAATCTGACTATTTTCATCAAGCAGTTTCTGCAATGTGTATTTCTTAACAGAAAGTTCAGACTTTTAGATAGCATCTGTAGAGTGCTAAATTAAATTCACAAATATTAGGTTTAATTTTAAGAAATGTTGGCACATTTTGTAACATGCACTGAGTATAATGTTTAACCAAGATATTAAATAGTTTATGATATCCAGCCCTTTATATAACCCATGTTAATAAAGACTTGACCAAACAGCCAAAACAGGGAAAACAATATTAGTTTCTCAAGGAAAAATCTATTTCCTAACAGAGATCTAAAAAGGCAAAAAAATCTTAAAAGATTGTAACAAAACATCCCTGCATTAAAAACCCCCAAATTAAACTGTAAGCCAACAAACTGGGTAAAATATTTACATCATATACTCCAAAGGACTAGTATTCTTAATATATAAAGAGTTCTAATATATCAATAAGAAAAAGACAAACACTGCAATGAAAGGAAGTACAAAGGATATGAAACAGTTCACTAAATAATATGAAAAAAGTCTGACCTCACTATTAATCAAATAAGTAGAAACTAAAAATACGAAATGCCTTTATTTATTATTAGAAAATACTTAAAAGAACAATAACCGACAATGTTGGCCAGGGTTGTGCCATGTAAATAGACCCAACCTATCTGTGGGATAATTTGGTAATAAGTATTAACAAATGCATATCATGCCACTGAGCAATTCTCTTTCTAAAAATTTATCATAAGAAAATAATCAGAAAAGTATGCAAAAAATATACCCACACAAGTATGTTCCTAAGAATAATGTTCACATTTCTTAATTACAAAATACCGTATGCAGCATTTTATCTGTTTTAATCCTTAGAGCAATTACATTCAACAGATGCAAAAACAGAGTCTTAGGCAGATTAAATAATTTCTCTAAGGCATAAGTAGCAGAGCCAAGAATCCAAACCATGTCAGTAGGTTTTCAAAGGTGTAACAACCAACTTGTAGAAGTATTTTTTTGTATACATAAAAAAAGTAAAATAGAAATAATATGCTAGGACAGAAACAGAGTGACCATGAGAGAGAATTGAAAAGATCCAGAGACACAAAGATGGACAAAAAACAGAATCAGACAGAGATGGAGGAAGACAGAGACAGACAGAGAGATGGAGGTGGAAAGAGACAGGGAGACAGAAAGAAAAGAGCGCACTTTGAAATTATTAACACTGCTTATCTTCTTTTTTTATTTTGCTTTGTCTGTTTCTTATTATTTTTTCTACATGGAACAAGTATTATTTATATAATATAAATGCTTTAAAAAGGAAACAAATTGCTAAGGGAGGAAAGCGCACAGAGTTATCTAATTGGATATATGACTCACAGCACTCTGAAAGCAAATGGGTTAGGAGATTTCATAAGGCTCTTTCTTGTACTAGTGAGCCATGTACTATCACCTCCATAAAGGTAAGAGGTATAACTCCAAAATGTAAATCATTAAAGGCAGATTTCTGGGAGTGCAAGATAAAAGAACTTAATGGTCCAACTTAATTCCAGAGCAGGCCCAGAGTGCACTTATTCAGTTGTTGATTTGGGGATACATGTAGTTCATAAATCAAAAGAGAAGAAAATACCAATATCCTTTTTAAGGACAACTACCTGCAACCCCACCTCCACAAAGAATTTACGTGTGAGCACGTGTGCCTGCAAACATACACACACTCATACATACACCGTAAGACATCACAAAAACAAAAATAAAACCGAACACCTTTTCTAGTGGCTATTACAGCACTAAATGGAGGACTAATGATGGTGAATAAGCCTTGTCAATTTAGGACATAAAGAACTAATTATATATGTTACTTAGAGGCTTTGCCTTCTTAGATTACATAGCCTATGGTTTGCAGCTATAATTAGGTAAAATTCTTGTCACTGTCAAAATTATCTGGGACCACATATTCTCCAATAGCAAAAGACAAAATATATATGTAGTCCTATATGCAGTTTTTTGTACTTCAAGTCATTGCCAAATTTTTTAAAAACATAATTGAGAGTCACACTAAATATGGTTTAATATTTTATAAAAAATGAAACATTCTTCTTTCTCTTCTCTTCATAATGGAAATGGAACATTATGAATAGCATTGCCAAAATTCCAGACTCTATAAAACTTTTCCTAAAATGATTTCCAGTTTACAGAAACGGATTGCAGGCTGCAATCAGTCTGAGCCTCTTTTCCCGGTTAAGAGCTTATTTCCTTCCAGTAATAAAGATCTGTCTCAGCCTGAGAGTGATCCCCATGTGCTGTTTTCACCTACTTTAGGAGACCCACCCCTTGCACAACTACACTGAGCTCAGTTCCCATGATGTTCATCATCAGGGATAGGAAAGCCTTTTCAAGGGACTCTGCAAACCGAGTACTTTCTTCTGTTAATTCGATATTCTAAGCAGAATGGAGCATGTAGACAGCAATATCATACAAAAAAAAAAAAAAAAAAAAAAAAGAATAAGAACGTATAGCCAAAGTGTTTACCTAACAGAAGGTTAATTAATCTTTCATCTCACCTTCTTTCCCATGTGTTTCCCTCACAAATAGTTCTAAAAATTCTGTTAAAAGTGAGGTTAAAAGCAAATAATTTTGCTCTGGTTTGTGTTAATCTCAACCAGGACCTGAAATAAGAGTGGCAAATACTTCCCAATCTGCCTGCCCTTCTGATCAGCTGGTAATTATTGCCAAGAACCCTTGGTCAAGATAGATTCTGAGTGGCTTTTTTAATTGTTGATAAGCATCATGTAAGCTGGAGGGAGAGAATGGAGGAGACCATTTGACACTATCCTTTCCTGAGTCAAATATATTTTTATTTATAGTTAGGCTCATCCCCTAGCCCCATCCTATTTTCATGGGAATATAACCAACTAGATACTCAGTATGCATATTGTTTTTATAAATATTAACACAGACATCAGTTGGCTGATACAGTCTCACAAGAGGCCATAGACTTTGAAAGATTCAACCAGACAGTGAACAGAGGGAAACAGAACATGTGGCACTTCTAACCAGTGAGCCAGAGGAACTGATCTTCTGTAAATTTCAAGGGTAGCTAAGGGGCATTTTATAGAGGAAGCAAGATTCTTCCATATTTACGTGTCCTACAAAAAAAAAAAAAAATGGGTGATATGGGGAAAAGGTGCATTTTTCTACAAACAAATGCAATCCATTTTCCTCTTTCTTGTTACAGTTCTAGCTTCATCAGCTTCTGCACTGTAAAAAAAAAGTATGAGAAAAATGGCTAAAAAATGACATCAAAAATTCATTCTCTTGAAAGGTTATTCATAATCTGGTTATTTTTACCATTCATTTTCAAAACAAGTTTAGAAAAGTTTAGGTGAGTCATTATAGGAAAGGAGAATCAGATCTAGGTTGAGTCCCAGCTCTGCCACTGCTTCTTTTTCATTCATTGATTTGCCATTCAACAAAGGCATATTGAGTATGATGGGTAATGGGAAAACAAGACAAATCAAAATATTTCACAGAATTTACAATTTAGTTGGGGAATAGACCAGTAAAAAACAAAGTGGAAAATGTTATAATGATGCATTTTGGAAGCAGAAAGAAAGGAGTGAACATGGCTAGCAGTTGAATTTCTTTCTTCCTTTTCACCTATCCCTTGGAAATAATATGCATCCTGCCACTTCGCATGGTTATTCTGTGGATGCAACGAGATAATGCATACCTTTTTATCATAAGTATAATAAGCCACATTTACCACTTATTCCAGTTAGGCTGAAACAAACACAATCTGGCATCTCAAAACTAAGTTCAGGCCATGTCCCTTTAGTGTCAAATTTTTCACTCTGATCATTACCGAACAGCATCATCAAACATCCACAAAGCAAATACAAGTCTTTCTATTAAGTCAACATGGTTTTAGAACATTCCTCCGTAGACGTAAATGTGGAAATTCTCCTTGGACTGGAGACATCCTCAGGGAAAGCTTTCTGATAACCACAAGCATCCAAGACCCTAATCTTGGTTAATCACTAACAGGTTAGCATCTCTGAAAACAACACAGCCTAAGTGCAGAAGAATGTGTGGTCTGTTTTTCATAGATTTTTAAACCTAGGACAAAACATGGGGATTTAAGAAGGTAATTTTTTTAAAAATCTGAATTAACAACACATTATCAGTTTGGTAAGAAAACATAAACTGTATTATCAAGCTTTCAGATATGCAGCATAACTTAGAAATGTATTTTCTAAGGACTCTGAAGAAGAATAAATAATTTTAGAGTACAATCAATTTTTGTAGTATAATTAACAATCTATCAAAACATCCTAAAGCAATGTGAAAATCTGACATTATTTTTTGTATCAAATTAGTTCAATAGAGAAATCCTAGCCTATCCCCCCAAACACCTATAAGATAAATAACCTGTATAAAGTAAAAATTGAAAATAATTTTATAGCTGGATGTATCTTATTCATTTCATTTATCTACATTATAGGCATTTAAAAATTTTTAAATAAGCTTCTCTCTGTTCTTAGTTCTAGAACTTCTGTCCATTGAAATGACTGGCCCAGGAAGTTTTACCCAGTTCAAAAAGATCCATGGTCATGATTTTCCATTCTCTTTCTTATAAATGAATAAGTAGCTAGTCAAGTGACTCTGAAAGTTCTAGAGACTGAACACCACCCAAAGTTTGGAGCATCTCAACAAGAAAAATGATCTAAGTTAATGAGGATTGGTAGGAATCATTCTTCTGGGGAAATTTAAGAACTTTTGACATTGGACAGCTTACTTGGTCCTACCTGGGATGATGTTACTCATTAAGAAAGTGAAAGAGGATGAACTAGGTAATATCAGTCATATAAAAGGTCAACTTATTGCCAGATAGCTGAGGTTAGGAGGCCTTAAACTCGTACTTCATGAAATATTTACATTAAATTGAAGAAAAACATAAACAGAAGATCAGTAGTTGATTTATTCACAGAGATGGTGGAGACCCTAAACTAAATATTCATGGAAGACATTGGTCCAGAATTGAATCACATACATGCTGCATCAATTTTAAAGGAAGACTGGATCTCTTGGATTTAGCAGTTAATTCCAGGCAATACTTTAACACTGATTTCAGTGCATATTAATAATGTTTTCACTGATATTAGAATAGGACAGCAGTCTGTCAATTTTAAATCACTATGCAGATGTGAGGTATTATTCTATTAATAAACAATGATAATTCCAGGCAACATAAATTGATTTAGTTTTTATGTAAGCTGAAATAGGGAACCACTGGGATCACTAAGCAAAAATGCTTTTGTGAATAAAATTGTGGATAAAGACTTTCAATATGGTCGTGCTGTACAAAGTATACAGGGGAGAAAAGTGGACATAAGTCAAAAGGCAGTTGGGAGGCTCTTACAGTGGTCTAGCTCTGAGGTAATAAAAGTGAAAATGAAAATAATAAAAAAAACACAAGATGCTAAACATAAAATTTCAGAGTTTGGCAGCTGGTTGAATGGAAACAAGAATGACGGGGCAAAAAGAATACTTCAGAGCTCAGTGAATAGAATGTTAGACATTCTGCTAGCACAACAGAAGTCAGTAGGAATAGGTGGTTGGGCAGCAAATGAGCTAAAGAGCACAACTTCAGCTTAGACATATAAGTTTGAGAATCTTATGGGGTATCCACATGGACATATATTCAAGGGAAATGGCATCTAGAATTCAAGAGAGAGGTTAACTAACAGGAAAGGATTTAGTGCAAATAAAGCACTACAGCAGTACTTTGCTACTAGCAGTATACAAAATAAATACTAATGTCATATAAGTAGATTATCATAATGCTGAAAATCACAATAAGACCAAGATAGAACATGGAGTAAAAGTGGTGTTTTAAGTGACAGATGGAAGATGTGGAAACAAACTTTTATTCATTCATTCCCCAATTCCTACTCTGTGGTAAGCCCCATGACAACTATTGAAAACACAAGAACCAAGACAGAGATGCATGATATTTGCAATATTTTAATAGTGTTCTTAATCAAGAAAATTAGGTTTAATAAAACATGCTTTATTTTCCTCTGTGATGTTTACAATTATACATTCTTCCTGCAAAATATCTCTTGAGAACAAGATACTTGAAAGGAATTTGCCAGATGCTGAAATTTTTGTTAGTCTTGGTTGCAGAAGTTAGCATAAATATGATAATCACTTTTCCTTGAAAAATTCAGTGAAGTACATGAGAAATGGAAATTCCACAAGCACAGTATTCAGCCCAGATGAGAAGTTTTAAAAATACTTTGTGAAAAAGGAAATATAAAAAGAAAACCTTTAATATGTCATAATCAGGTGAAAATACGATAGCTACAGCAAAATCGCAGTTAACTGCAAAGTTCATTGGTTGCATTCACAGACACTTAGTAAACAATGGACCCAGGGGGCAAAATGATAGTGCCGGAAAGAAGTTGAATGATTGCCTCCCTCTATTATACTGGGTTCTACTAGTCTTCTGAATGGTTATTTAGTCTTAGTTTTCATCTTAAACTTTACTTGACCACATGGACAGATCCTTTCTTTTTCTGGTATCTGACTAGAAAATGCTATTTCTAGCCACACAATAAAGTGATTTTTAAAACTGGTATTTACTCTTCATATTTTAAACAGAAGACTACCAAGAACACTTTATCCAAAATAGAATGGTCCAGGGCTTCTTTTTTATTTTTAAGTGAAAGGTGAATGAAATCTTTTACTTCAAAAGGATAAATATTTGAATGACGATCAGGGGTAGATCCTGCTTCAATTCCCTGCTTACAATTTCTATTATAAAACCAAAATAAAATGCGATTTACTTTTAAAAGCAATGCAATTACTTGGACTGTAGCCAGGTGAAAAAGTTCCATCTGAACTGACATTCACATGTTACCAGTAACCACTATTGAGTGTAAAGAACTAAACGTAATGCTGTACACAGACAATGCTGCACTTGGCCAATGGTCAAAGTTTCCTGCTGGCCAGGGTTTGTATCTACTTGCTTTAACTCTCAGACCTGGCCAGTATATTAAATGAGGTTTTGTTCCTTTTTTTAAAAATTGCCCTATACACTATAGTATTTCATAAACCATCATTTTATTGTAACTATGTTATCTCATAGCTGCAAAAAATAGTACTATTTTTATCTCTAAGAATCTTTACCTTGCCGATATTCTGTACCTTTCATCAAGACTAAACTTTTTGTGCTTAATATTAGTAGTCTTATTTCTCAAATGCCCTAAGATTGCTACAGACTCCAAAACATGAAGTCACTATCTTTAGTAAAGAACACAATTAAGATTGAAATGTTCGGCATATGCCTTTAGAAAAGTTTACATCATAAAATTAACAAACTAATTGATTAACTTTTCAACCGTCACTTTTATTTTAGGGCCTTAAAAAAAAAAAGAAAGCAAAGAAGTATAGCACTATCCTACAAATTCCACTATTCAGTACCTCAATACAAGCCAACCATTTTTTTTCTTTTTTCACACCTACCATTCTTAATCAATCATCCAAGAAAGGAAAATAAAGGACTATACCTTCAGAACTAGGAATTTTATATTATCAATATTTCCACGTGTGTTTACGAATTATGGACTTTGTTATTAGCAAGGAGAGGTAATAGAACTTTTCAACCAATGTCCACTTTCACTTCTCTCACTGAAAGTCAAGTGTTTTCAAGGGGCAGGGAGAGTACAAAGATTCGAGCCAGTGCCCAGGAAGTATGTACCAACGTTACAGAAGGTGTGGTGCCCAAGCGGGGCTGACTTTTAAGTGGGGCCTTAAAGGATGAATATATGTTTCTTAGGGGAAGAAATATGGAAGAGCATACGAGACTAAGGGACAGCCTGAGTGAGGACACCAAGGCTGAAAGTTCCAGTCATGATGTGGAGGTGCCAGGACTAAGGTGTGGAGAAAGCACTGGTTCCTACCCTGACTTGGGCATCACAAGGGTAGTACTTTCCAGAAACCAGACTATCGAGCTCTTGCCTGGAAATAGAAACTCTAGGAGTGGAGCCTGAGCATCTGTATATTACAGACTTTTTAAGGTAACAGCATATATATTTTATTCATCCCTAGATTAAGACTCAGATGGTCTTAATAGGGATAACTATACACTTTCGGCTGATGCTTTGTTAACAGCACAGAAATTCTTACAGAAAACATAGTATAAAATGGTTTTGTTATCATTACCCTTGTTTTTTTAATGGCCAGGTTATGGCCAGAAAAGCCACAGGAAGTGCACAGCTACTCACATTTAAACTCCTTAAACAATGAAGGGGTTAAGTTATGTTCAGCCACCACATTTTTTAAAAAGGCCTGAGTCTTTCATCCAACAAATAGTAATGGAGTTTGACTAGGATGAGCTGCAGGACCGTACTGTCTATCTAGCATTCCAGAATGACACTGATACATCATAATAGGCTTGGCCTTTAGAAGACACTAAAATAATAAGAGTCTCTATATTTACCAGTTTTCTTAATATATCTTATCATTAACAAAAACATTGTGTACAGCTATGCTGCCAATGTGACTATTGCTAGCCAATGACATCTTTCTAATGTCTGACCAGATTTCTTTTTTTAAAATGTCTCCCTCACTCCGCTCAATTTAGTAAAATTTCTAGTTACACAGTTAAAATGAAGTGTGACTTAAACTCTTTCATTCAGATTTCATATGCCTGCATGGCCAGAATCCAGAGTTGGGAATTTTATAAAGGGCTTAGAGTTTCCGCATGAAACTATGAATTAATTCAGTTGATCACCACTGAATTTCATGAGTCCTAAAATACAACTGAACTTAAATTGGCTATCACTGGCAGCCCTCTGGGCTTGGGCAGCAGTGCTCAAGCAAAATAGAAATGTCTTAGCAGACACCAGTAAGAGAACAGTGTGAATTAATCAGAATTCAATCTGGGTTGTGTCTGATAGCAGTCAGTAGCATATGTTTGGATGTGCACACATAGATCGATGCTATAGTAGCATGTATCAGGTTCTCCCTTCAAAAGTTCAGAGAAGGACAGAATCTCATAATGGTTACAAATCATGGTCCAGTCTCCAAGATTCAGTCTGAGGGTCTGAAATCAGTGGCTACATCAGGGGCAGACTCTGTACTCTTACTTTCTTTTAACTTCCCCTCCATACCAAGTTTCTCCTTTTCCCTATCCTACCATATTGCACATACAAGCAGTAAATGTAAAAGGTATAAACTGTTTACAATTGGAATAATGTAAAAGTTTGAAAAGGGCAATTCTTACTCAAATCCCTAAGTAAATAGCCTTCTTTATAAAAGGTGGGAGTGTGTGTGTTTGTGTGTGTGTTTTCCAAGAAGATGAACTTCAAATTATGTAACGAGAGTGATAGGACACACAGAATGAAAATAGGAAATGGTTCATAAGACGTCAGGGGATAATGCACGTCAGGAGGTCAAGCTGGGTTGCTTGATGAGAGCCTTTTGGTCACTGCCAGTTCTGATTTAGGAGTACACTATTGATGACCACCCCAAAGAGGGCTGGAGGAAGTGGAGACTATTAAATCACTTGTTTACCTCAAGTGAGCACCAGTGGTACTCAGTCAATGATTTTATTGATCTACAATACTGTTCAATTAAGTGTGTTTATTTTGATTCTGCAATTAACATGCATCTGCAGAAGGAATGCTCACAGTGAAACAAAATTAGCCCTTTCACTCTCCTCATCTTTTCCTTGTGTACTAGCCTCATTTTGAATTAATGGATCATGCACTAAATGAACAGATACTATAGTGTTTAAGAGTTGTATCGAGCACAGTGTTTAAACTCTCAGGTCTTTCAACAATTCATATCCTTAGAACAATCAGAGAACAGAAGAATATAGCAGGAGTCAGTAATTAAGCGTAAGGGACAGGTTCCTCCCGGATGACAGGTAAAGGTCCAGTTATATGGCTGCTGATAAAAATACAAGATCAATTTTGCTTCCAGAATTGCAAAATTCACATTGCTAAATCAATACTCTACAGAAGGAAAAAATGGAAGTGCAGTATATTTGGTTAAATCAGAGAAGAAGGCCAAAGCATAACTCCAAAGGTGTCAAGAAGATTAGAATTTGATGTGGTAATTGACCTTACCCAATGACCATATCAACACCATCCGAATGCCCTTCTCCTCTGCTGACAGCTCTTAACACATGACACCTTCATTCTCTGCTTATTCTTTGTGTACATCCTTATTTGTCCTCCTGGAGACAAATGTCCTGAGCCTATTTATGTGGAGGCAGCAATATTTGAAAAGCTCCTTCAATTGCCTACTGTGTGCAAACCAATCAGCAACTTTTTTTCACTGAACTGAAGAGTACGCTGTTACTGAGAGTCTACCAGTAACGTCAGCACACAGCTGGATGAAGGCTGAGAATTATGACCAAATTGCCGGCTGGGATTCTTTAGAAAGTGTTCTCTTCTTGTCTTCATTACAGCTAAGGCTGAGAGATGATGCTTTACCCAACAGGAGAAATAAAAGAAGAGTTCTGATCACTCTTTCCCACAAAATATGTACATTCTGAAACAACTGTTTTTAGAATGGGGGAAGGAATGGGAATCTCTAGAAATCAAACTTTATGATGATTTTAAAGTGTCTCCATTTCCATTTATACCATGAAACCCTTCCAGATAGCTCAGACTTCAAGAACGGCACTGCCAGGGCACCTCTCATTGATCTTACCTCCAAATATAAACTTGCCCTGCTTCCTACCGAAAAGATACATTTATCTCTTCTGGATCTTGGCCCACGCAAATATCGATTTCATTACTCTTAACAGTTGTTCCTCTGAGTTCATGAGACTTTATACTTGGGGGTAATGATGGCGATTAAGAGGAAATACTATAGAATCACTGTCCTTCACCTGGTTCTTGACCAAGTCATCTTCACAACTTCTTGCCTGAGTGGATATTGAGAAAAAGTTTCAAGTGGGATTGCTTTGTTTACTTCCTCCCCCCCACCCCCAACCCTGGGCTGCTGTTTTGAAGTTGAAAAATTTTATGCAATTTAAGAGTGCTGTATTCAAACAAGTAGACCCCATTCATGGGAAAACAGCCACTTCTCCTTTGCATCCCTTCAGGGCTAAGCTTCTCTAGAGAGTAATTTAGGTTCCACTTTTGCAGTTCTCCATCATGTGTTTTTAAATTCTTACATCATAGTTTCCTCCCCCTATTCTTTTCAGAAAATTCTCAGTCTCCAGATAATTTCAGTCCTCTGTACAGTATTTGCTGCACTTCATCATCTCCTCCTAGAAGGTTTTACTCAGTTTGGTTTCCCTGATTCTCTACTCTTGTAATTTTCTTTCTATCTCTTCAGATCATTTGCTTTGTTGCTTTCTTCTCTTTCTCATCACCTCTATATGCAGAAGTAATTTCACACATGCTCCGTTTTACTGTACACTCCTCTCTTGGAACTCTCATCCACCTGTCAATTCAATTGAAATGACTTTCAAATTCCTATTAGCAGTCTCTAATCTTCGCTTCTTTACTGCTTCCCTAGATTTCCTAGAAGAATACCAAACACAGTGTTCTAAAAATTGTACTCTATACTCCATTCTCCTCAACCAATTTGCCCTCCTTTGTTACCTTCTTCTGACAAGGGTATTCTCTTCATCACCATGTGTTTAAGAGACAGTTTTCTTTACCTCTGCCATCCCCATAATCAGTTCTCAAGTTTGCAAACTCTATTTCAGAAAGATGTTTTCAATTTTTCTCCACCTCTCTGTTCAGTTTTTATTTCAAGATGTTTTCTTTAGAATAGTAATGGTTTGTTCTCCTTGACATTAATCTCTTCCCCAACCAAGCCATCTTGTAGCTCGCCTTTCTTTCTCCCTCCTTCCCTCCCCGCCTCCTCTCCTTCCTTCCTTCCTTCCCTTCTCCCTCCCTCCCATCTTCTCTCCCTCCTTTCCTTCTTTCCTCCCTCCCTCTAACATTAATGAGCTTATTCTGTGTGCTACAGACAGTGCTAGGCACTCAGAAATATAAAGACAAGCCAAACAGAATCTCTTCCATCAGAGTGCTTCTAGGTGACGCCTACATAACTCTCTCCTGACCAAAACTAAGAGACTTACCAAACCAATGCAAAATAAAGTGCCTACTCCTTAGCTTGCAATCAGCAATTCCCTTCCACTAACATTACCACCTAAAAAAGGTATAACCTCAAATTATTTTTGAGGTCTAAGCTATTTTTTGTTGTAACTGGTGTAGTTTTCAATTGTTCGAGAGATCTGCCTCATCTCTTGCTTTGTAAATTCAGTGACCCAAAATACTGAGAGTAATTTTACAGGGCAAGTTACAAATTTAATTTTTCAAGAGGAAAAGGGAAGAAAATAATAATCAATAATTTTAGGGCTCGAATTATGAACCCATTCTCAAAGGCCAGGACCTAAAAAGAAAAAGGAATACTTTATATTCATATCACCTGTGAATAACAGTAAACGCAAAACATTACATTTTAACTTCTTCATTGTTCTTCTCCTGAGCATGCCATTTAATCATGATGAGCAAGACTGCCTATAAGAAAGTACAATTACTCATGCTTCTACCATCCCTGGCATTCTTCCTCTCTCCTTACCTCCATCTTTGCATATACTAATCCTACAAATCCTCTAAGGCCCAGTACAAAAATCAAAAGAGCATCCCTGATAGCTCTTATTGAAAGAAGTTCTTGCCCTCCAGCCTGACCCACTTAATTTCCATAGTACTTCACCTTTACCACTCTGATGGCACCTATCAATTTATATTTACATAAGTACTTATGCATATGTCTCAGTTCCACAACTAGACTCAAAAAGTTTAGAGCTAAGCTATTTTGAAGTGAATATCATCTCTTATTCATTTCCCATCACCTAAATTTCCTAACTTTTTAAATAGTAGGAGCTCGATAATGCTTGTGATAGAGTGATAAATTAATAAATGTATGAATATGTTAAAAGCATTTGGACACACTACCATTGTATTGTCTTAAACATGGGCTTTTAGGCACACTTAAGAAGTAGGCATACTAAAAAAGTTTTATGTTTTGACTCCTGGATAATATTCCAAAGAAACCATGAGTCTGTTATACGATCCTCCCAGAAGAAAGGTTACCGTAGTTTAGAGCACTTTTCTTGGAATTTCCACAAAATCAAGATGAAAAGAAATAGACAAATAAAAATGCTTAAGGATAATGATATCCAAATTTTTGAAATTTGACACAGACTTAAAACAACAAAAAGAACAACAAAATATCTATAATTGAATGTAACAGAAGTGTTTGTTCCAGGAGAACACACCAACTGTCATAACCCCGTCATCTATGACAGAGTGATATGGTTTTGCAAGCCATGTACCTTATTCACTGATGGGCCAAAAGTTTAGACAGAAGAACGACATCCTAAATCATGGTTTCTAGTTGAACTGCTTTACATAGTTTTATAAGATTTGGTTATAAGAAAAAAAAAATAGGGACAAGTCTTCTTGTTCCATATTCCACCTGGGTTTTATACAAGCAGTATGGACAGAGAGTGAATATTTGAAATTAAGCCAAACTCTGAGTATCAGTGGCTTTGATTTAGTGGATTAAAAGTCAGAAAGAAGTTTCTGCAGTCATAAAGATCCTGGAGGTTGCCACTGTTAATTGCATCCCACTAATACCACCCTAACTTGTAAGTAACAATCAAACTTTCTGAAATGGCAACCAAATCTGCACTGACTCCTTGCCCTGTGTGGATTATGTAGTAAGTATGTGACTATTTGTCACTCCACTGACCTAGTTAAACCAGTAAAAGTGCTTTGAGAATGAACAGCAGATATACGTAGAAATCTCAGCATCCTGTTGGAAAACCAGGGAGCAGGGGTAAGGCTAGATATCCTAAGAGAAGGTCCTGGGGAGGTGGCTTTTCCCTACCTTTCTACAACTTGAAGAAACTCTAAAATTCTAGTCACTGCATGACTAAAAATAAGCTTGGCAGCCACTTTTGCAACCCCTTCCTCCCACTGATTCATAACATGATCTATATGTGTAGCTAAATCACCAGTTAATTTCTACAAAACTTAAAATATTACATCTCTTCATTGTCCTGATTTTTAAATATTACTATTAAAAATAGATTTTATGAGACTCAATTTCATATGTATAAATATGAATTTAATCCCACAGGGCATGGAAGAAATCAAACAAAAGAAACACGATACCATTTTTGTTTGACTGAGAGCCACTGGTAACAAGTTATGATGGGTTCCTGCAAATTAATGTGAATGTAACAGCTTTTCACAAACACCCTCTGCTAAATGCAGTTACAATGAACTTGTTTCAATATAATAGCATAGTAGGTAAATTCATAAAATTAATTTCTACTTTTTATCACTATGTTCCAGGCAGTATGCAAAGTAGATAACATTCATTACTGTATTTCATCTTCACCAAAAACCTTATCGGTACATATTATGAGAATCCCACATTCTCCTGTATCCTTCATCCACAGATGAAGAAACTGAGGCTCACAGAAGTTAACTGCCTCACGTCACACAGCCAATAAGTAGCAGAGCTGAGACTTACATCCAGGTTTGTTCTATTCCAAAGCCCTTTATCACTAAACTGTGCTGCCTAATAAACAGCTGAGCAAAGTATAAAAATCTTGCAAAACACTAAAGGTCATTATAGTATTAGTCTGTACATGGTAATTGTCTATTTAGTTATTACTAAAATAATCCATTAGAATGAACTGTATTATGGTCATTTCTATGACAAGATAATGAAAATGGAAAAGCACAAGCTTCAAGCTTTTTAAATGCCCTATCATATTTTCATAGTCATGATTTTTTAAAAGTATCTCCATGTCAGTTACAACCAAGAAAAGATAAAACTGGGTAGAGAAAGGATTGACTGTAATAGTCAGGGAGCTGTAGATCCACATATATTGATTCACTACTTCTAGTGTAAAACATTGTGGCTCTAGAAAGGGAAAACATTGTTAGTGCTAGTTCCATCAATAAGTTCATTTTTAGGATTCAGTAAACGTGAGTTTAATTTATAAGAGCTATTTTGATCATTAGAATAGCTGTATTCTTTTTGAAGTAATCAGCCTCAGATTTAAAAAATAAAAGGCTAGGTTAAATGCTCATGTTCTTAGTGTCCTGTTATATGTGACATCAGTGTTCCTTTCATCTGTGATGACACAATGCTGCGTCTGGATCCCTAAGAACGGGTTCAGGACTACCCCTACAATTAATCAAGGTATTTTTGCCTTCTCTTTTTGAAAAACTTGAAGTACAACTTACTATCTGAAAGGATCGATCTGCATTTTGGCAATATAAGCAACCATCCATCCTTCATGAGCTGCTCGAAAATCGACTCTATATGGTAGACATTGAAGTTATATATCCAGAGACCTGACAAACCCTTGTCTAAAAAACTGTGAACTAACTTGGTGACTAAGAGAGTGAGCTAAACTACATGGGCCATTCTATAACTCCAGTCTTCCAGTGAAGCCAGAGGCAGAAAAAGATTCTTTGTCTCTGTTTTCAACACTGTATTTCTCCTTTTGATCTGCTTACTTAATATAGCTCTCATATTTATTTATCTAAGATGATATGACCCAGATTTTTTACATCAGTTTAATGTCTCACCCTAATAAATGTTTTCTTTAGAAGAGGTTCCTATCCATACACTGAAATGCAAACCACAAAGGAAAAGTTTGTGAACAACAAATTAAAATTGATTGGAAATACAGTGACCAATTTTATTAATAAAATTCAATTTACTAATTTAAAAAAAAAGCAAGTTCAAAACAAAAGTTTATCATGGGTATGTTTTTGCAGACTTGATTTAACAATGTATCCATTCATTTAACCGAAGTCAGTGTAACCGCACTTTTATATCACACACACATGCCACTTCCCTTGATATAAATGTGTTGTTAGGTTAAAGTCATTTTTTTAAAAAATTATATTTTAAGCCCTAAAGGATAAACATTTATCCACTAAGACAGAAGGATAAAGATTTTAATGGCATCTTGCTTTAGGATTCAAAATAAATAAGGCAAAGATGAGTTTCCATCTTCTTAAAACTAAATTACAGAGATTAAAATATATAAACACAAAATGAATGTGTTCCATTTGCATATTATATTTCGCTCTTAAAGTTGATATTGAAGATTAAGGGTCAGCATTTAATCCTCACTATCCTAATCCCTAAAATTACAAAGACAGGCATAAGTGCATGTCTGCTGCACTAAATTACCTTGAAAGAAAGCAAATTCCGGATGAAAAGGGAAGCATATTTATATTATGGTGATTTAAAATCTGTCGCCTAAACACATCTTCTCCCCTCGATCCATTGACCTAGATTGCACACTAAAAGCTTGTTTGTCTGCAAATGGGCAGCTAACACTTTGAGACAATCCAGAGATTCTTCACTTATGCAGAATCATGCCAACAATTTTTCTGACTACAATAAACACTGTCTTGTTCATATTCTACAGAAACAAGGATTGTGTTATAAAACAGAAGACTTTCTTTGCAGCTTTAAAACCATTTCCTGGATAGTTAATTGTGAAAATTCAGAAATCTGGATATAAGAAATTATGACTGCTGATGTATTTATAAAAACCTTGCATTAAAATGCTACTTAATCTAACAAAACTTTGTTAAATCCACTGAATTCTAATGGTTTTTCCATGAAGATAGAAAAGATGGGCTTCTCCATGGATGATAAATGTATAATAAACAAGGTTATATTTCCTGGATATTCCTGTAACACTTTCTGAAATCTGAAGTCCAGGGCAATGAATTTTCAAAGTAAATCAAACCCAACTCACAAATTCACCTTGTGGCTTAGAAACCCCCACATTTCTTATCTCCTTTTGGAAAACTTCCATTACTGTCAGTGCACTGATTGGCACAACAAAAACAGCGTAGTGGAATAACATAAATAGTATGCATTTGAAAAAGATCAAATTGCTTTCTAAGTTCTGCTGATTTTGTCAGATACGCATTTATTTTAGAAGATAACTTTCTGAAATCAAACCATATACATCAATCAGATCATAACACTGGAATAAACTTGGTTCCTCTCTAAATCTGTTCTACCACCAGTCCTACCAATAGATTATCATTTTCCTTCCTTTAAAATGTATTTCAAACAATTTTGTGTATCTCCAAAGAATGGAATCCCTGCTGTTAAAATCTAGGCTATTTGTGTGGCTATGTAACAATTTGTATAAATTCAGGAAGTACTCTGTACATATTATGGAACACTGAAGTCTAAAATATTTCTCTTTTCTTGAATATGTGTCAAAGACTACATAGTATGATGTCAAAGTAATATGATGCTATCTTTACTACTATAAACATAATACAGCATATTTCAAACCACACTGAAATATTTTTATCAGTAATCCTCATTTTATGTAGGTGCAGAAACTACAATGAAGAGGTCCAATCATCCTAATAGGGAGAACGCATTGCAAATGATCCAGTGACACTCAGCAATTCAGGGCCAAACCCCTGCTGTTTAGCCATGGTAGTTACAAAAGCAGACTAATGAAAGCTGCAAAAATTATAATTAATTTTCCTTCTAAAGAAATCATTCTGCTCTAATCAACTGCCTATCAAATGTCAGTGCAAATTATGCTAAAGAAAAAATTATTAGGCCAGGTTTACAGAATAAAATTTTCCATATACTGTATCAGAATAAAGAATGCCTGTGTGGGAATTATTTCTAACGAACAACAAATTACAATTACTAAACTAAATGAACCATCTGCCTTTTTTGTTTGTTTTCACTGCCTCACTGGTGCAGAATGCATTGTCAGCTTAATTCCCATTCAAAATGGCAGACTGCCTCATCATCCAGCTCTCACGTCCATAACATTTTAACAGAAAATCTGTAACAGATGTTTTCAATTTTAAGAAGAGGACAAGTATGTTTTATAAATATGTTCTAAACATTAAAGGCTGGCATTTATAATAATAAGGTACATGCCTTTTTCAGACTGGAGCACTGGGATGACTAAGTACTCCTAAACCCTAAATTAGCACATAAAGTATTCATAGACCAATACCAATAAAAACAAGTCCTGATGTGCTTTATTAAACATTTCATTCAAGTAAATGTGTTTTGTCTCTATTCTCTAATAGGTGATCATTTGTTTCAAAGGGGCATGCATGAGGACATCCAATAATGACATCTATTATCAAACCTTTACTGAAAGGTTTAAAGTGGTTAGCTGGATACATCATCTGGCATTGGCATAAAACATTAAAAATGGAATATCAGTCTCTTATTAGCATGTGTCTCATATTAGCTGGGCTTTCCCTGCTGAGGTTTGGGGACCATGATACTGTAAAACACTTGGCAGATTGACTTTTATCAGGGACCTTTATGGAAAAGAAAATCCGATCTGGGCATGCTCTTAAAAAGAAAGTACAGCACATGAATAATATTTTAATGTAACGCAAAAGTAATATTTACTAAAATAAAACATATAGGTGTTCTTTACCCTGCTATTTATGGCACTCGCATGGAGCATCGACTCAAAACTGCAGTGAAGACATGTTTTTAAAATAGTTCTTTCTTTAACATCCACTATGAATTTTTTTTCTTCCTTTAATGAAAGGTTTTACACTGACAGCCCCCGGGGCTTGGGCACGCACAGTCCAGCAGGAGTGGGATGGGCTTCTCTCCGCACCGGTGTGTCTCGGCCGAGGACCAGAGCAGCAGCTCTAAGGGAGGGAGGGGGACAGCTCAGCTTTCAGATCCACCCAGTCCTCAGTTTCTTTGCTGAGATGACCAAAAAGGAAAACAGCTACTGCCAAAAGATTGTTCTCAAAGAGCAAAATGGACCTCTATCTTTTTCTGCGTTTCCTGGTATTGTTTCACTTTCATTTTAATTTACACTTTTAAACAATGCTATTTTTTATTTTGTTTCCCCTGACAGTCCCTGGAAATCCAGATTCCTTTCTGCAATTAAAAGACAAAAGACGATTGTATTGGCTTATTTCATGTGCTAGACATAGTGAAGGATATACGATTCCAGTCTTTTCCGTAGGCTGTATGATTCTCTGTCTAAATTCTCCCTGCTTTGAGTGGATGTGTAACTACCATCTGCAGTGGGAAGTGAAATGTACTGCTTTAGAAAAGCAGCTTGCCTGCTAGGGGCCACTCAATGTAATGGTGTCTGCTTTGAAGATTATTTTAATCTCCCCCTACCCTTGTTCTGAAAGGAAAGAATGAGGAAAATGACAGCTCTATTATTACAAATGCAGCCTCAGAAATAAACTAGTGTAGAATTCTTGGAAGGTGTACTATTGAGACACAACCATATGTTTTTTATATCCCTTCCCTATTTTTGCAACTGGATTTTATGAATGTGAAGTCATGCCTTAAAACATTGTATTTTTTTTTTTCATATTTGCCTATGTTTTGTTTTGCATTTTAATCAGTGGAAATAAACAAAAACATTTTCATTGTTTCACGTCCATGGCTTTACTCTTTAGTTATGGCTAATTCAGAAGCCAGTTTTAGCTTCTGCTTTTGCAAGAACTCCAAGGAAATGTTAACTTTAGGTAAAAATTGCTTGTGATTAATAAAAATAAACTTGGCATTGACCATGTAGCTGTTTCATTAATTTTTAAACTCCATTTTAAACTTATAAAATATTATGAATTTTAATAATTTAACAATTTCTAATCCTTTAACACATATGTTCTTAAATATCCTATAAAACAACTTCTTTTCTTAAAAATAAAACACTTTTGGGAAGTCACTTTCCCTGAATATGACCATATTAACCCATTAATACTGGTGACAGATATACTTCAAGGGAGAAATTCAACTCAACAAAATATTCCTTTATAAGAAAAAAAGTAGTAGATGAGATTTTATTAGGACCTATCACAATATAATTTACACTTTACAAAACTCTGTCATATGTGTGGCACTATGACTACCATGTAAAGTAGAAATTAGTTCCCATATTCCCTTTGAAGGATGCCAGCTAAAATGAGTAATTTCAGTGTGGTCAGCAATCATTCCTTTGATTCAGAAACATATCTTGACCCAATTTTGTTATATGTTGATAGAGCATTACTCTACTTTAGTAATACTGAAAATATCAAACAATGGGTCTATTTATTTTTGAAACTCTAAATTTGTTCACTTACAATTGAAACCTTTTGCTCACTTCTACAGATCACTAACTGATTGGGAGAGAAGTAGAGCAGCTGCCATTTCAGCTCAAACATGGTCTCCCTGGCCATGTACTGCTTGTATCAATGGGTGGAGCATTCTCTCAAAATTAAGATGGTTGAGGTCAACCGTAATTTAGGAAGGAAGCAATCGACTCTTTCCTGACTCAGACAATGGGCATCTCTCCTCTCTCCCCATCTCCAAACCTGAAGACCAACCACCCAAATCCTGCAAGGCTCAATCCAAACACTATTCTGTTCCCTTTTGACCCAGTTTACCGTACGCTCCTCCACCTGTAAAAGGCCATTTCACTTCATAACTCTTGGTGCTCACTTAGGATAGTCTAGGACAGCTGTTCTTAAATGTGTAGGTATTAAGTCCCTCTGAGAATCTTATAAGAGTTATGGAAATACTCTTCAGAGGGATAATGCATAATTTTCTAAACTCTCAGGAGAATCACCCTCCACACCTTTCTGAAGCTCTTTTATGAATGCCCTAAGTATCCATGGACCACAGATTGAAAGCATCAGCCTTCAGAGAAGTTTAGCAGTATAGCCCAATGGTTAAGGCACTGGCAGAGAAGTCTGAGTTCACCTTCCAGCTGCTCAACTCTCTGCATGACCCTGGGTAAGATACTGGACCTCGCCGTGCCCCATTTCCTAATCAGCAAAATTGCAATGATAACTGCAGGTATGTCACTGGGCTGTTGTGAGGACTGAAGGCAACACTGGACATAAAATACTACTTGGAACATAGAATTTTATTTATTATGCAATGAAAAGAAATGTAAGAGCTTTATGCACATTGTATTAGTTATTTGTATCTCTCACTTCTCCAAGTAAAGGACCATGTGTTGAGTAAGTTTTCATACTCCAGAATACCTTTAAAAAGCAGTTTTAAAAGTATACTCTCAAGGCAAAACTCTTTTTACAAAACTTGTGTTTATGCAACAACATACTATATTAATATGCAAAGTTTGCAGAATCCGTGAATTCAATCGTAAGTTTTAATCTCTTCAGTCATTATCTCTTTGTGTGGCCACAAAGCAGTGGCCAACACTAAAGCAGTTCATTCTCTTTAAAAATAATATGAATGGACTTCTTTGGGGGGAGGTTTTAATATTGCCTCTCTGCTAGGGAGAAGACTCCTCCAGATCTCCTTTGTCTTTATGATTCCAAGATGAGTTGTTTTCTCCAGAATCTTCTAATTCAATTATTCCAAAGGTAAGTTACTTTTTATAAAAGAAAAGAAAGAAAAAGAAACAAACACAGAGTTCTCATTTGTCACTTTGAAATTTGTTTTCTCCCAGTTATATTGAGGGATCACTAGCTCTTTCTAATACACAGTACAAAGATGCACATGGCCCAGCTTCACGTCCCTTTATTATTTCATAGACTTCAGTAAATTCTGCTTCTATTCTTCTTCTTTTGAGATTTATTAATACCAGCTTTTAGTCATCTGCAAGCCCATCCAGACTGGCTGCAAGCATTTCTTGTTACCCTGCTCTGGAGCTTTTCAATCTGTTATATGTCTTTTAGGGTGAAAGGTTCACATCTATAATATTTCTGTTTTGTTCATGCTGATGCAATAGAATTTCATAACATACAACAAAGAATTGGAATCTCAGGAACAGCATATGTAAAATCATGTCAGGAGGAAAGGGCAAATCCCAGGACCACTGTAAGAGACAAGCTAAGAGGCCCCATCCTCCAGACATCTCTCCCATAGGGATACTTTTCCAATTAATTGGAATAATATGTCACCTAAATTGAACAACAGAAATCATCTTTGTTCTCTAAAACCAAGAAAATTAGATATTTTGTACAAAAAGTAAGTAAAAGGGAGGATTGTTAATTAACGATTTGGCAGAATCATTTTAGGACCCAGCACCCACTTGAAAGCTCTTCTTCACTCCGTTCCAAACTCAAACAAAACATTATCGGAGCAGGACCACTGTCTCCACATGGATCCCATCAATGTACTCACCAGATTTATTTTTCTTATGTCAAGCTAAAGCTTCAGAGCACAAGGTATGCACAATATTTCTCATGGAATCTAGATGTTGGGCATCATTACAGTTGAAATAAATCCACAGGAGGGGGAAAGTGGAAAAGAACAGAAAATGCTCCCTAAAATTCTTCATAGTTATCTTTTTATTTTGATTGTATAGATTCTATTACTTTTTTTTAACCATAACAAATGTTTTCTCTTAATCAAACCCTTTAAGAACCACGAACCAAAGCAATCTCAGAAAAGACAATTGACGTGCCAATGCTTTAGCATTAAATTATCTCTGACCTTGAAATATTACCATAGGCAATGAGGTCGTATTCATCATCAAGAGATTATTTGGAGGTCAAGTATCTCAAATAAAACTTATATTTTTCTAAAACTTATGAACATGATGGGAAATCTTCTAATCATCTGAACCAGAATCACTTATTTCAATAATTAATAGAACTAGTTGTGAATATGAATATTTAAAGAGTCAACACAGGAAGGCCTAGATGATTCAGGATAATCACTCCCATCACAGCTGGGGGTGCTATCCCCGACTGTCTGTTGTCACTAATAACCCATCTCTGTCCAGGGGCTTTGCTCGGGCCACATTTTGATGGCTTAACCATGTCACGCACAGATTTCGATGTCTACAATATTAAAAATCATTATAAAGGCCAGTGCTGCCACCTGCATCAAAAAGGGTGTGTGCTCGTTCTTTCATCTCTTGATTAACATGAGGCTGTCTTTCCAATTTGTGGATTAACTGTACCTTTTACTAGTTCTTTTTCACCCAATGATTTCCTGCCTCTGGGCCGTTTCTTAGCTCATTTTCATATCCCCCAGAGGGGAAAGAGAGAAAATTAAACTCAAACCTATGGAATTTGCTCTAATGAAAGGAAAGGGAAGAGATTGGAAACCACTGGCTAAAATGAGGTCTGGGGATTTCCACACTCGCCTTGGTTCCAGTTAGCCTAGAATATCACAGGCCTGCTCCACAGGCCAGCCATTTATCCTTCACCTCCCCTACAGGACTGATTTAACCATGGCTAGAGTGGGAACGCTATTACCTAAACCAGAACTTTTCATAAAATTTCTTGAACAGAATTAAATTAAGAAGACAAATTATTATAAACCTTGAGACAGACATTTTTAAGATGCAACACTTCTGAAAACAATTTTGACCACATATCTATTCTCCCCTCAAATGAATTATTATACTTTGGCCAAGAAGTAAGACGTAACTGCTGAGAATTATGAACAGGCTTTGGCATATGTATTCCTTTTCTGATAGCACCTCTTCCCAAGTTCCCAAAGGGTTAATACCGCTGGGGGAGCTGAAATTCATGAGCATAATCCTAAAGGAGTGAGGTGAAGTTCTATCAGGTCCATTTCAGTGTATCAGGGATTACCTCTAGCTGTCTAATCCTGCTGGGCCTCAGGGAGGAACATTCTATTGTATTTGAAATCCTGGCCAGGAAAGAACAGAAGGTTAAATGGGTGCCTTGCTCTGTAATCAAATATCACAGGCACTACTTATCTATTCAATGAACAACTGACATAGAAAATCAATTAGGAATCAAATAGCTTCTTTGGAATTTGTACAAGAGACAAGGTTTAAAAAAATGGGTTTATTTGATACGTTCTTATAACAGAATACTATGAATGCTAAAGCTTCAAAAGTTGTTTTGAAGCTGGTTTCTAAAATGTCTTGCCCCATGCTGGAGAGCTTCTGTATTATTTAATTGAGAATCTGGAGGCATTTCAGGAATATATACCTACTCCAGCATAGCTGACAGAGTCACTTACCTAAGGAAAGGAAAAGTCACACAAAATCAATCCACATAAAGCATGGCCTGGATCTTAATAAGAATTCTGAAGAATAATGCAAATATATATTATTATGTTTTGATAAATCATGTACCTCTTCTAAAGTACATTCTTTCAACAGTGCATCATCTTTTGTGAAAATATTAAGAGCACTGGGAAAGATAAGGGGACAGCCACAGCTCCTGGGGCTCTTTGTTCTCAGCACGAAGAGGCTTCTTTTGGTGGTCTGAAGGTTAACACCCTTGTCTCACCAACCCCATCCTCTACCTGTCAATCTGAATATATGTCACAGTCCATGCTCACAGACAAACAGGCTGACCTGGCCAATCCGCACTGACCTTGCGCAGGCTGAAGATCAAATCTGGTTATTAATATTGGGGATGGTCAAAATGTAATCTTTCAGACACTGGAGAAGCAGACTAGCAATCATGCAGCAGACACTCCCTGTCAATCCAGCAGCTTCATGATGCTAAGTGTTTCAGTGTTCATCTGGACCCGAGCAGGAGTTAAAATAAAACTTTTTTTTTTTTCTGTTCAGTGGACACTTCTGAGAGAAGTTTGCTCGGCTTCTTTATATGCCCAGCTTATCTGTCCTTTTGCTTTCAATTATTTTTGGACTCTTTGCTTTATAAGGGTTCTTATAAGGTAATCCATTTGCAGGTTAAAGCAGATATAATTGGAAAATTATTGCCCTTTCATAGTCATGGAATATATTTCACAAATGGGATGAAGTACTTTTAATACCCTCATTGTAGTTCAATGTGCATATAATTTTAACCATGGGTTTTCATTCTGTATAATTGTTATTCCCTATAACTTTCTCTCAGAGTATATCTATCACATGGACTAAAAAGGGGAAATATGAGAAATCATTTAAATGCCTAGACAAATACAAAATGTGCTACAGTAATAAATGCCTCAAATCACTACTAAAATTAAAAAGGAGCCTAAGTCTGATATTCCTTCCATAATTTACCCTATCATTTCCATATTCCCACGCTATAGGCCTCTTGAGAAGATAGTTATATGTCCTTCATGATAGTGTCAATGTTAACCATTTGGCCAAAATTTCCACCATAGGAGTATCAACACTGCATGTAAAATTTATTTTGAAAATCAGCATTAACTTTTTTATTCATGTATAGATCCAAAACAACACAACTGCAGAAATCACACTTCTTCAAATCCTGAGAATTCTCTGTCTGCACTACAAATTAAAGCAAAGCAGCGAAAGCTCTTTTTCTTTGAAACAAGGATATCCTCTTTTGATTTTTGTTGTCTGCTAATCAGAAAAAAAATTTTTTTTTCTTTGAAAATATTTCTGGCCTAATGTATCATAATGAGATCTTTTTTTTTTCTTTTTTCTTTTTTTTTTTTTTTTTTGCATAATGAGCTATTTATTTGAGCTTTCTCTGAAGGTACACCCAAAGCTTTCACACCACAGGCATACAGGCATGGAGACTTTCCATGATATGTAGAATTATGTTACAATGAACTACCTACCCTACTACTTCAAACCCTTGGTATTTTATATCAGTTGCTTTCTCAAGAAACACAAATCCACTAATGCTTTAATTTGTGACACTTCTAACTGGTATTAACAGATTATAACTATGAAGTGTCCTTGCATTTGTTCTGGCACGGAAGGATGATACGTTGATTTTAGTAGAGCAAAATGCTTTAGGCACACAAACATACAATAATGTATTATGTCTTTTCACTTATTCACAAACCTCAAAAGGTTTATAGTACATATTTATAATGCACATTGAATAGTATCCTAAAATGACCAAAATGCTCAGGGCACACTCCAAGCCGGACAGGAAACCTCTATTCTAAAGTGATCTATAGGTGTCAGTTGGGCTTAAATAACTGATGAAGCCAATTGAATTGTTAGCAAAATCTTGAAACAACTGGTTTGATTTCTTTCTAACCAGACCACCCAGTTATTTTATTAAGCTAACTCTTTCTATCTTGGGGAGAGTGGTTTGTTTCATTTTGGTCTTTCATGGACCACATAGCCCACTGCCAGTGGGACTCAGATAAAGTTTGGCATTGGCATTTTACAATAGATCTACATTTTAAAACCTGGCTCTTGGGGTCACTATAGAACTAATTGATTACTTCAAGTTATCTATAGGAGAAGAAATTCTCTATGGAAGAGAAAAAGAGCAAGTTTTTAAATTGCAAATATTCAATACAGTATCTTTTCCTGAGTGATGTGTTACGACAATGTTAATTCTGTTGGTCATGAGATTGGACACCTTGTTTATTTGCTTCTTTTTGCACTAGTTGTCAACATACCTGCCAGTGTGTCTGTATTTAATGTTGTATTTGGGAGAAAAGGAATGTGCAGCATATCACTGAAAGAAAATTGTCAAATAATAGAACATACAATACAAAGATTCTCTTTCATAAATAGGATAAAGAGGTGTATGTATATACATATATACACATATCTATATCCATATACACACAGACATCTCTATCCATATCTACAGAGAGAGGAAGAGAGAGAGAGAATGCATGTTGTCATGAAGTAAAACTCCAAAAACAAAACTCAGAATCTGCCTTCCTAGAATAGCAAGAAAGTGAAAAATTGCAGAATCATTACAGTGAGCTACAAATGAGCATGCAGCCCAGCAGGCTTGTGGAAGTAGGCTCTCCTGAGACCTATAAGATTCCTGTTCAGAAAATAGACTATATATCTGCTGCCTGGGGATATCTTCATGTACAAGGAAAGTGGATTTCTGAGACCATGAGGAGGCAAAGCATGATTCTACAAACTTACCAAAAAGATTTTCCTACAACATTCAATCCAGGGCACTTAGATTTTTTACTGACTTCTGGACTCAAAATATGGTTTCTTGGCCTGGTGGCACACAAAAAGTGCCAGTCTTTCAACAAAAGAATAGCTGTTTTGCACCAAAAGGTTTAGGTTTTCTGTGCAAAGGGCTGCCATTTTTCCTACTGAAATAGGATTTTTTTTTCCTTTTTTTTTTTTGTATATCAAAACATGTCAGCCTCTTGTCCTTAGAAGCAAAACAACGACCAAGACAAAGGGTAATGCCCTTGATGACTTACATGGATAGAGCCTACCACATTGACAGACCCTAGCAGAGTTCTGAGCTGTGCAAGGAGGGGTTTCACAGAGGAGAGCAGAAGACACAGTCTCTCCCTTCTCATCATGGAAGGAAGAGATGCCAGTGGAGCTGAACTCACTGCAACCACCACATTCACCATATCCTCAGGAAGCCTTTAGGTCTCCAAGTGGCCTTCAAAATCTTCTAGTCCAGTGATTTCTAAATCTGACTGATCATCACAATCATCTCCTTAAATAAAGAGACTCCTAGAAAGCAGCCCTGGGGATTATTACAAAGTCAGCCTGGTTTCTTGGAATCTGTTTTCAAAGTTCCATCAGGGAGTCTAATGGTAAGCTTCATCTCATCTAAACTTTCATATTATAGTCACTACAAATATGTCAACTAGATATACAGCCACTTCTAGAATTCTTTTCATATAAATGTTTCATGACTGCAAAAAAAGTTTGAAAGTGCTTGCTCTGATAAAATCTCAGTATACTTGAAGTCAATTCAGTTCAGCCCTGAGCTGTCTTTCTGAATACTTCAATAAAGGGTCTCATTCAGGTTTTTCACTTTTCTCCAAGATTAAGGGAAGGGCATGAGTTACACAAATCCTAAGGTACTAATGACACAAATAAGTTTTCCAAGTCAAAATCACTAGTATCACTTATTTACAATAGTAAATATCTATTTTTGTTCAATTGTTTACTATATGACTATGTGTTTAATGCTGGTCTCTCCCACTAAACTGTAAGCTGCATCAGAGCAAGGCCTGGTTCTAGGTTGTTTGATGCTCTACCCTCCTCCCCTAGCAAATGCCTGACAGAGTACTTCTCAATAAGTGAATAAATGAAACCAGAGAAATAAACAAAGCACAGGGGGATTAAGGGATATAGTTGTTATTTATGTACTTATGATTTTTACCCTGCTTCCTATTTACAAGAAAAGGACGTAAACATATATTCTTGGATTAAGCAAAACAAGTGGGAAACCAGCAACCTGATCTGTATGTAACAAATCAGCAATTTAGGAAAAGACACTGTTAAAGCTCAACATATATGCAGCTCTGAGAACCACAGAGGTGATGAAGTTTAGACCAAATCTCAAAGACTGCTAAAGCAATGTTCATTTTATCATCGCAGTTGTACCTCAGGACCCATTTAATGGAAGAAAAAACTGAGATGACAGGCTAAAGGCAAAAGCAAAATTAATGCCAGAAACAGAAGACTTGAACTTTCATTTTTTAGCTGTGAGCTCCACTTACTACTAATCATTTGCAAATTCACACTTGGCAGACTTGGAAACTGGCATTTTAAAGTATAATTTGCAGTTCTTTTTCTGTGGGCAAACTTCTAAGAAAGAATGGATATTGAACTTAGAGTACATAAAAGGGATACACAAATAGTTATTTTCTATGAGCTATTTTATACTCGTTTTCAAGTTGATGAGTATGACTGCATTCTTCTTCAAAGGAAATTTCAATTCAAAGTCAATTGGAAGGATGAAGTTAAGAATGGCTTTTCAGGAATGACAAGTCCTAATATAACCAAGTACACTTATAGAATTAAAAAGGAAAGTGTGTCACCCATAATAAAAAAAAAAAAAAGCAGAAGTTATCACCAAGTACAAAAGCCATGCCAATAGAGTAGCTGTGTTAATAACACAAGGGTAATATTTTCCACATATAAGAAAGCTTTCATTTCAGAAAACTTTTTTCAAAGCTATTTTTGGACCTTAATTAAGATCTACAGAATTCACTGGAGTGTTTTTCTCCATTCACTAAGATATTAACTGAGGCACAAAAATGTTTTCTAAAAGCCACACAAAGAGTGAGTTAGTCAGTTGAACATCTTAAGACAGAAAATACCTAACTTCATTCTTCTGGATTTTTCTTAAGTTACAGAGATATATGTGATTAGATGTGAAAAGAAATATATGTCATTAGATGAGCACATCTTCCACTTCCTCTCTGAGGCATCACTTCATATACTCTTCCCCACAGCACAGCCTCAATATGTTAACAATGGGAGAGTATCCAAAAGTGATACATGCTTGTCAATGCTCATTAAGTTCATCAAGTGTGCGTAAATGCTGAATGAGGAAGTCAATCTTTCCATTTCACTGTCTTTCAAACTCAACAAAGCAGCTCCAGACAATCTTTCAGCATGAGACAATATAGGAGATCGTCACGTTCTCTTGCATAATCGCTCCTTAAATTTTTGTCATGATAAAACAAAAAGAAGAAATTATGCACTAGTAATGTTCTAACAGTTCTGAGAGTAGGAAGCGTGGCAGTCCAACCCCTGATCTCACCCTACCCACGTCAATAGGCTTTATGAAGACCAGTAGGTACCTGGAAAATGAAAACTCAAAGGAATATCATAATTGTTTGAATAAAATAAGATTATGCCTGAAATGGCTATGCATACTATATTAAGACTATTTTACTCCTGATTAATAGATCTGATATTAATAACAGATATATTATGCTGTGTGAACATATCTCAATAAAATTGCATTTAAAAAATAGTAGCAGGTATATTTATATTTTTACACCTACAGAAAAAAAATCCTTCCAATAAGCAAGAAAAGCACTAGGTAATATTTCCATTTATTTAAATTCTTACCATTATATAAACACACAAATCATATACTCACAAACATATACAAAGGTAAGAAGGTGGGAGAGAAGACTTCAATTATACTATTACTGTGCACTATTTTTCAGCAATGAAATAATAGCTTCACAGGTATAGAAATACATATGCCTTCTTTATCAAAGTTCTGCAAGGCAGGAATCTAATTTTTCTCCCCAAATACCAGAAAATCTAACTATTATCTCTCTAGGTGACACAAAGGAGTAAACACTCTGAAGACATGTTATACAAAGTACTACAAATGTCACTACAAACTTCTGGATTTCAGGAAGGCTCTTAACAGGGATAACCACTAGGGAAAAGAAAGCACAGAGAAAAAGTATCACATATTTACTTCTAAGAACTGTGAGCTTCTCGAGGACAGAAACTGCATGTTGTTCACCTTTATGTCTGTCTTATTCACCCTTAGGATCCAACACAGAGAATTTTTTTTTTAAATGAGAGTAAACAAGCATTTATGTATTACCAGATCCTCCATCAAACAAAATGCATACTAATAAATTTAAGCTATCATGAAATATATCAATTTTTCATTCCTACAAATATGGGGAAATTCAGTTTATAGATATTTTTCAAAGAACACAGTCTGAACCAAATAAACAGTTTACATTTTGATGTAAAAAAATAACAAATGCCTACATCTTATCTAAGAATTTATGGGAGTTTTCTATATAAAGTGTATTTTGTTTACATACAATTTATAAAAACAGGGAGCTACTGAATTTTTTTCATTCCATTCCATATGTGTACATATTTATATGTATGTGTATACACTTACATGTATCATTACAGTATCACAAATGAAAGAGGGGTCATCACTACAGATCATGCAGATATTTAACATATAAGGAAAAATTACAATAATATATAAATAAGATGTAATTTACATAAGATGTAAATTATATTTGTAAATATATATAGTCTGTAATATATATTGTGTTTTGTCATCAATTTGCAATGTTTTAGGCTTCTATAAGTCATTGATTAGCAAAGGCACAATTTTAGTAAAATAAAAGCCAGTCGTAATTTCAATTGAAGACTGAGTCATCAGAGACTATGAAAGATTTGAAATATATAAAAGGAATTATTAACATTTAATCAAAATGTATTAGTATTCACCTTACATATAACTATTTAGCACCTATTATATGTCAGGTCAAGTAACTTGAACTTTATCCCATAGGCAATTGAGAGCCAATAAGGATTTACGCAAAGGAGTAATAGTCAGATTTTTGTTTTAGATAGTTACTTCAGGTGGCTTTAAGGGGAAAGGATTTTTAGGGAATAAAATGGAAGGCAAGGAGGCTGTTAGCTAATCTGTGGATGTTGGATTTATGGAGGATGAGGAGAGAGTGTTAAAGCAGTAGGAGGGATCAAAAATGATGCACAGATTCCCTTCAGTAACATGCAAGACAGTATTGTGACCCCTGAAAACAGAGAATGCAAAAGGAAGATCAGTTCAGGTTAGGATATGTGGGGTTCCAGGTGCCTGTGGAACATCAACATGCAGTTGAACACATAAACAGAAAACTCAGACCTCCAGCGATCTGGCTAGAAATAGCAATTTCAGACACACCAGCAAAGAAACCAGGAAAAATGGATGAAATAACCAGGGACCATGTAAAGGATTAGAAAAGCTTGTCAAGATGGAACCTAGAAAAACACCATAATTTAAAGGGGAGAGAGAGAAAGAGGAGCCTAAGAATAAAAATCAGAGCCTAAGAATAAAAATCAGAGCAGGAGCATCCCAGGAATAACATTTAGAGGACCAGTGCAATAGACAATTCTGACAATGTAAATATGGAAGAGGAGTTGTTGATTAAAAGTTATAATTTCATTAATGTGTGCAACTGTAGTAAAATAAGAAGTGAAAGCCAAAATGGAGTCGGTTGAAGGAAGAACAGACCATGAAGAAGTAGAGATAAAGAATGTTTGCTTGAGAAGAAAAAGAGAGAGATCATATGGCAGCCAGGCAGTCATATGCTATTAAAGAAAAGAGATGTTTTGCTCTAAGAATAGGAGAAATTTTATTGTGCTTAGACTATCAAATTTATAGATAAAAGGAAAAGAGTTGCTATAATAATTAGCCAACATTTACTGAGTAGTTTCTAGGTGGCAGATAATATTCTAAGCTCTTTAAATGTATTTAAATGTATTAACTCAGTTAATCCACACAACATCCTATTTGGTAGATACTATTATTATCACCATTTTGAAAATGAGGAAACTGAGGCAGTGAAAGCTTACTTAATTTCTCCAAGGTCACCTGGCTGGTAACAATGACTGAGTAGGGATTTGAACTCAGACAGTCTGACTCCATCACCCACAGCATTGAACAAAATATTTTAGTTTAACAATAACAGTAGATTGAGAGGAGATGTCTGAAAAAGAAGGGTTTGTAATAAGCAGAAAGGAATGGAAATAAGGGTATAACTGCAAGAGCTGATCTTTGAGAAGAGGCATCTATCCCCTGAAAGGGGAGGAAAAGAAGGAATGAAAAGATAGAGATTTAGAGATTTTTGGAGGGAGGGGGTGGGGGGTGGGGGGTGGTCAGTGAGGGATGGCAAATTAGAAAATTCACCAATGACTATCAACTTTCTCACTCAACTAATTGGCCAGAGTGGAAGAGAAGATGAGTTATGGGCATCAGGAGAGTGTTAATAATGTGAAATACCCTTTAAAGGAAAACTGAGAAGGAGCTGACCAGGCACAAGAGAAAAAAAGAATGGTAGTAACAAGCATTCGGTTAATACTAGCGATCGTCAATCTAGCAATTGCACTCCTAAAGAGATGAAAAATATGCCCACACCAAAACATGTGCACAAATGTCCAAAGCCACCATTATTCATAATAGCTAAAAAGTAGAAATGTCCATCAATTGATGAAGGGAAAAATAAAATGTGGTATATCCATGTGGTAGAATATTATTCAACAGTAAAAAGGAATGAAGTACTGCCAAATGCTACAACATAAATGAACCTTGAAAACATTAGGCTCATGGAAAGAAGCCAGTCACAAAAGGTCACATATGCATGATTCCACTTATAGGAAATTTCCAGAAGAGGCAAATCTGTAAAGATGGAAAGTAAACTAGTGGTTGCCTCCCGCTGGGGGTGATGGGAAGACTGAGGGTGGAGGTGATGACTAAATCGTACAGCATCTTTTGTGGGGGTGATGAAAATTTTCTAAGGTTGATGGCTGTACAACTCTAAAAATCCTAAAAACCACTGAACTGTAAATTCAGTGTATGGTTTGCAAATTATACTTCAATAAAGCTGTTACACAATGAAAAAAAAAAAGATGCAAAGCAGAACACAGTGGCCTCAACATTCATTGCATGGTCAAAATGGTTGATTTGGTAGCATTTACTCTAGTTCCTTCCTTTCATGATTTAGAGTTGCTTTCTTCAAGTGTCCAGTCACAATTTTCCTATACAATTTCATGCTTAAATGTTGAAATTGCCATCTTACTTCATCATTTTCCCCGTTATGGACATCCAACAGATGGTCAATTTAAGAACATATTTGTTCTGGTTAACTAATTCCCTGAATTTCAAGAATACCTCTGAGTCCAGGTGTCTTATGGTATCTGTTGTGACTTTTAAGACCAAAGAAATAATAGAGTACTAATTAGGCAGACATTAATCTGAGAAAACCTTTGCTTTTAAAAATGTTTTTTTAAAATATTTACTGCTAAAGTCTTTGTAAAAGATTACCTGTTCCAAGGTGGGTGCAGGATCTGCCTTTTGTAAGGGAAAACAGGGTTTAATGTGCTCACACAATTAGGGAGACTATTTGGTTTTGCAGGACCTATCACCTTTACCAAATCAGATCCTGTTCCCTGAAACTTTCACTAGTCATGTATAAATACAGAACTGATTTCAGGGCTTGTTGACGAGTCTTGCACAACATCATCAAAGATTCATTATCTCTAGAGACTGAGAACATTTACAATGTACAGAGAAGGATTTCTGCAATCTAGTTTAAAACAAAATAAATGCGTGTTAATGATTAACCCATAATCTTCATCAATTTTTGTTTTAATACATTTAATTATATTCTCACTACTTGCACACTTCCCTCCCTCCCTCTCTCTCTCTCTCCCAGTCTTGCCTTCTCACATGTCATACACACACACATGCACACGCATGCATGTATGCATGTGATTTTTTCCCAGGGTTTGGGCAAAATAAGCTAAGTAGGTCTTTCTGGTTATGTACAGGAAACATCACTGGGGTACTGAAATTTTGTCTTTTCAATGACCTAACACATGCACTATGAATATAATCATGTTCCACATCCTCGAAAAAGAAGTCAGTTGTTCACTTTTTGGAAGAGTGCTAATAGGTATTAAAACATGCTACAAGAGTTTATAAGTAAATGTACCTGACAGTCAATTTCGAAACTTACACCTAAATTAATGTTGACAAAATTAAGCAACTAGGTAATTAGGACAATGTTTTTGCATTTATGACTTAAGACAGTACACCTACCTCCATGTTAAGGGTGAGTTTTCTAAAAACTAAATAGTTCAACATAAAGCCCATCTTAGTTTTCTAATATTTAGGAAATTGAATCAAAGACTGTGTTTCTCTTAAAAGAAGCTATTTATGAATTTCCCTTGCACCTATTTTCAAAGAACTTGGTTATGAGACTAAAGAGTATCTTCTCAGGGAATACTCATTATGAAAAAACTTGGTTCAGTTTTTTTTTTTTATTTACAGAATTTGCAAATAACAATACTAGTAAACCAACACTTGCTTCTAACCAAATTATTTCCCCAAAAATATTAAGAGACTTCAGTATTTGTTCTTTTTAAAAGTGATATTTAGCATTACATAGTAAATAAGAGATAGGTTTCTTCCTTCTGAAACATTGTATAATATAAATTCACATAAATTCTAATTTTAAAAATTAACCTCTGAAAGGTATATTCTGGTGCTTGAATAACTCCCAATTTAACATGTTAATCTTTTTCAATAATAACACTATTTATTTGAGCAAAAATTGGGAATCGTACTCCCTTCCCTCTCTGATGACACTACTCTGTTATGTAGTGGTGGTGCTGAACATATACATTGAGTTTAAAGGAGATGCCTTGTAAATTGACTCTCTTTCAGAGGCGATGGCAATTAAACTTGCTACCTGATTTCCTGCAAGTCAACAATGAATGATTTTATGCCCTAAGGACATATACTTGTTTTATTCTCAGGCCTGCCAATTGGATGGTTAGGAATATTTAAAGTCTTTGAAAGATATTGACCATTATAGATATCGAAATGTCTTTATATTTTTTACACATACCACTTAACGGATGTTTGGGAGCTTCTCTATTGCTAACAAATCATTCCTTTCAAAACAAAGACTATTCTAACCTTCCAATATAAGAGCATTTAATTAATGAATGTAGTCGACTAAGACAGTGTCTGTGATTGGCAACTTTGTGCAGGTTCATGTGACTAACCAGATTCAGGAAGGCAAGATTTCCCCAAGTGCAGTCAATGTAAATAGTTCCAACGAGATTTTGGGCCTTACAGTGGAATCACTAGCAAAATTTTGAGGGAGGAGAGAGGGGAAGGGAGTGCCTTAGAAACATATGTTGTAAAGAAAATTCCAGGAGCCTTGTAAGAAAAATGGATCAAAATAAAGAAGTGAAAGATAGAAAAAAGGAATAATAATATTTCAGACAGACAGAAGAATGCCGGGAAAAGGAAAGAGAAAGACGCTCAGGTTATGGACAGAGAGTAGATTGTGCTTTAGTTGTTCCCGTGTAGTAAGTTAAATGCTTGGGGAGGCACACTCCCTCTTTCAGGTCAGTGGGGTACCATTTAGTACATTACTGCTGAAGTACCCTGGTGACCTGAATGAATTAATGTGGCTTCCAAAGGTGCTTAACTTGCAAGCACTGAGAGCTCAGGCGCTAGGAGTGATAAATATTCTATTAGTCCTCTCTATTCAGTATACCAAGCACCCAAAAAATGCCAGTAAAAGGAGTTTTTTCAAGTGAAGGAATTCTGTTGTGACAGGAAATGTGCAGGTAATAACCTTAACCAGCAGTTTGTCCTTCCTGCTTGTAGACGAACCAATGGGTGTGAGTTTGTCATTTCAGAAGGCTGCACTCATCTGAGCAAACCCTAGGTACACTGGCCAGCTCTCAGGTTGCACTGCATCTCCAATATCCTTTAAGGAAACCTGCTGACTTGAAGGAATAAAACATGGGTTCCGAAATGATTAGGCCCTAGACAAAGTTTGCCTTTGAGGCCCCCGGCCTTTCCCTTTCTTTTACACTCTCTGCTTTTCCTATCCTCAAGTAATACAAGTTTTCTTATTAACACACATCATTAGGTAGGTCAGGCTATGGGTTGAGAAGAGACCAGTATTTAAATTCCAGAACAGGCTCTTCTGAGCTTTAAGGCTTTGAGCAACGTGTTTCTCTCTGAATTTCAGTTTCTTCAAATATAAAAATGGGAATAACAACATAGAACTCAGGAAGAGTAAAATGAGATGATACATATAAGGACTTTAACTTATTCTGATTGTTATCAGTATTTATTCTTTCTCTGAAAAGTAGCATTTTAAAGGACAATAAATTGATAAGTCAATAATCAATATGTTTTCCCTGTTGACAGAATATCTGGCATCAGAGAGGATACCTTGGGTGAGATTCTTCCTAATACACCATAAATCATAGATAGATAATCAATTGCCAGCTCTATTATACATCAGGCTCTTCTTGCCACAGGACACAAAATCACAGACTAAAAATCAATATTTTAAAACTTTAAAAGCTTTCCTCCCAAACTGGAGGTAGCCGATACAGTTAGAGCTATCAATAGCTCATTTCTCTCCACCCTCTGCTTTGCATTCCACTAATTTTATCAGCAGATACCTGGGGACCAAAAATTCTTGAACCCTAACCTTTCTTTGCCACTACTCCTTGAACAAGGCTTGATGGGAAAATATAACCCTAACACTTAATCTTTAAGCAACAAGGAGAGAAAAGTTTGGATAGGGTTGGGAACTTTTGGTCATTTGTTAGCTGTCACAATTACTTCTAACAGGTTCAAGTGAGAGTTCACTTTATAAGAAATGTATATTCCATGGTATCTTATATTTCCAAAGAGAGAAAAGTCTTCAGGAAAATCTGAATCCATAGAGTGAGATCTCAATACTCTTTTATACTTACAACTGTATATTTAATATACATAAGCATTATATTCATGACTATGAAATTACTTTTCCTTAAAGATAAAAAATAAAATATCAATAAAAAATTTAAAGCCAAATGGAATAAAATGCTGTCACACAAATGTTATTATCTGTGATACTAATAGAACTGGTTATTACAATTATATATCTTCAAGCAGAACTTCATCTGATGATATTGTAAACTGAACCTACAGAGACTCTCCAAAAATCATATCAAATTAGAATCCTGGTTACATAGAACCATTGATCAAAGATATAATTTTACACAATTTTGTGTTCTTTACTAAGTGGTTTTCTTCTCCATTTTCTACACATTGCATTGGTAGCATCCTTCTCTCAAGTGAAGGACAACATAAATGTTACAACTAATAGAAAAGCCCCATCCTGCCCTCAAATTGACACCATAACCCTTGTCTTAAACTGATCAATTAAGTATTTCTATGCAACAGGGCAGTAAGACTAAGCCAAGATAAACAAATGATGATGTTCTACATCAAATGATGACTCAAAAGACCAATTAACACACTCAGCCCTTTGAACAAGCATTGTTGGAAAAGATCATGGAGATTTTCTATGACTAGATTCATGGATTCAACCCTCAGTCTTATTAATGTCCCTGACATCTAACCACCAAGTCTAACCCATAACAGTGGTGAGCAGAGTGAGTTAGGGAGCATCATCTTAGAATATTTATCATCTCTGGGCAATGGTTAGGAGATGGCTTAGATAGCACCACATTCGTGGGACTAAGAGGATGCAGTGGCTTACTGAATCACGCTCGCTTTATCTAGAGTGTGACAAAAACCCTATAAAGAGAGTCACTTCAAAACCTGGCACGTAGCAAATGCTTGGTAAATGAGTCTGTATTTATTGGAATTAAAGATCACGATGTCACAGGTGTTCTGAAAACAGTTCTGCAACCACTGAACTCCACCTAGGTTACAGAATCTGTGAAGATACTTCCTAATGTGCCTCCATTACGGTTCTTCACTTTTTGAACGAGTTGGATCATCCTGTGGTCTCTTGAAATATACTGGTAAATCAAATAAAAGTGCCTTTTAAGGCTTGAATAATCTGAATAATGAACAAATCTCCACATCTAATTGAACTCAGCCTGAGCCCAGGCTGACTCAAAGCGAACTTGGGAAAGCATTTCCAGTAGAACTCTGGCAGGCCAGATGTTCTGGAAGCAGAGCCGTGGCCATTGTGTACATCCCAGCTCCCCCTCACTGCAGCCCAGCCCAAAACCCTTTCAGCAGCATGAGGCCTGGTGAACACATGACTCGGGCTGCATAATCGCATGGCATCCCACATCTACTTGAACATTTCAGCAATTTGAAACAAGCTTCACTGACAGCGATGATTAAATTGAAGCCAAAGGAACATGAAGGGAGAGCACATTAATTATCAAATAACACCTTTGCCTGTATTACCCAAATTTTATGACTTCAAGGTGGGTGACACATAAGCACTTTACTACTTTTGGTTAAAGCATACCTATACTTCACATGAGATAGAATGGATACAGCTACACAGAAAAAGTAACGTAAATCAGAAAGTGCAAGAGCCGATGAGTTCCCAAAGTAAACGGGAGTGCCAGATTGCTGACTGGGTTTCTGGGGAATGGTACAGAAGTGTGTATGCCCTTAGCAAGGGGCACTGGGAATGCTTCCCTTCTCACCTCCCTGCCCCTACCTGACGTAGGGACCCCACCTGACATAATCACCCCACCTACCCCTACTCGATTCACCCCCACAAATTAGAAATGCATCCATAATGAGAAATTCCTTTGAAAATTTAAATTCACCCTGGGAAAGGCTTAAAAGCCATTTACACCTTCGGATGCACTACTCTGCTTTAATTAAAAAAACAAAAAAACAAAAAAACCTTCTTTTGCCTTAACTAAAGAAATACTACTTTTCTTTGGGGAATTAGATGGGTAATTTTGGAAAATGGAGTATTTCTGTGGAAAGAAGATCTAGCTGATATAAAACAGCAAGGATTTCAGAAAAACAGAATAGCACAATTAGTGTATGCCTGACATGGGGGAGACGGTAGCATTGGTTGAGGAAAGACATGTAGAAAATAAAATAAAATAGTAGGGTGACATACTGTGCTTTCTTTAAATTTTGCCTGGGTTTGGTAACATTTTCACACCCTAAAAATCATTTTACTTATCCTGACATGGACGTAGTAAGTTGCTAATGCCAGGGATAAAGCATAAAGCCTTATTTCTAGGAATTGATACACACACACATATGATTTCAATAGACAGAATTCCTGGGTTATTTTTTTTTCTAGTGGAATATAAAGAGGCTTCTCAACTCGTAATGCAATATATTACTTTCCATGTGAATGCAGTGAGAGAGTCCATATTTGTGCTGAAGTAGCCGCATTACAACATATGGCTGTGTCTCAGCAAATGTCAAGCTTAAAAACAGAAGTAGACGTAGTAGATAGGGCTAGCTAATTACATTGTGATCTGAAAACACCAGTGATTTATTAGTAGCTATTAGCTAACCAACTCCTCTCTATTTGATCTGGGTATTTATTAGTTATAAATGGTTATTAATACATGCATGCATATATATTTTTTTACTGCAGAGAATGTGTTTTCTGTATCTGCCTTGTCTATTTATATGAGAATACAATAGAATAAATAGGATTGTGATTTTTTAAAAACAAATCCTGCAACTGCCATTAAATTTCACACTGCATTTCAACCTTGAAATGAACATAAATGTGAAACTAATACAAAAAGTGCAGAAATTTCCATATTCAGGTTAATGTTTAGCCACAGAGAAGAATAACTTTTGTTTATCTCTGAAAACAGCTTTCTTCATCTAAACAAATGACTAGAATAAGATTAAGAAAATCCTGTTTTGGTTTCTTAGATGCACATACATATTCCAATTTCCCTTTGTACAATGACTTTTATGCAAATGTGCACCACACAATCTCCTGTCCTCTTTTACAATCACACCGGGACAATGACAGTTCAATAATTGGAATGGTACATATCTCATATATTTGATTTTGAAATTGCAAAGTTGAACTCAGGCCTATTGAAATGAAAATACTTGTGACTCTCTGTTAATTCCAAACTGATCAGGTTATTATTTCCTACTACTAAAAAAAAAAAAAAAAAGTAGGCGAATCTAATTATTCATGTTTTCATTTCCTTTCCCCATACTTTTCCCAATGTACCTCCTTGCATTCTCCTCTGTGACCCTCCCCCACACCTTGATTTTAGTTCTTAACCCAGACTCTTTCATCAATAACATGGACAATGAGTAAACCCCAAAAATGTTCCTTGGGGGAATGTTACACTCAAAGTTACCTACGACAAAACCCCACATGTGTTCCTTTGCTCACCATGGAGACAAGCGATTCATTCACTGCTCTCAGCCAGTTTTAAATCCAAATATGAAAGAGCATTATGGAATTCAGACAGACTATTCTGCTTCAACACTAGCAGATGTCAGAACTAAAAAAGCTAGTATAATTAAGCTTTTAACTTTGAACCAGCAAAGCTGTGAACACCTCACTTAATACATCTAATATTATAGGAGCAGCTGAAGTGCAGGTGTTGCCAGCAGATTTGCATTCCCTGAATTGGATGATGGTTAGGCCAATCAGCTGACCAGAAAAGTGTTGGCCATACCGAGCCAAGAATGAACTAAACCATAAATCCGAAATATTGCCAAAGGCATATTTTTTTCTTCCTCAGTTTAAATGTATGGTGCTAAGTAGTTTTCACTTATATCTTTTTACTGTACTCTTTGGAAAAATTTGGGTCATTTAAGGGGTTGATCAAAATGCAACGTTTTAAAAATGAGGGCTGGAAGAAAAGGGATTTCTTTAATAAATTCCTCAGTTTATTCCTTAGTCCATTATTCATCCTTCAAATATTTATTGAGGACCTATTACGTAAACATAAATTGACAAATTTCTAGAGAATGCAAAGGCATGAAATTAGAAGAACATAATCAAATTTAATCAATTGGTTAGCTGAAAATCACTGTTTTGCATTCAAGATATATATATATATCTCATATATGGAAATAGATATATAACTTGCAAGACTAATTGTAATTCTCTGTGCATTTAGGATTTATTAACCTTACTTTAAAGACACATCCACACATTAAAAGAGAAAAGTAAGGGCAAGCTGCAGTTTCAGTTTAGTGTTTTAATTTCCCAGACCAATTTTGCTTCAACGTTAAAATTTCTGGAGAAGAAAAATAAAAGTTTAACAATGCTTAGGCTTCAGAGAATTCCACTTGAAGAAATTAGTAAGGTTTTCTTAACAACATTCCTTTAAAAAAGAACTCTAAGGAAAATAACATTGCCAAAAATGAATGCAGCTTTGTTTGTTTTTGCAGTCATCGTTTGCAATAGACATAAAGGTATTCTTTTTTTTTTTTTGAGCCCATATGGAAAGATCATCAACACATTCTGCCTCTGGGTTCTACGCCAAAATACCATAACCCACAAGCCTTCTACCTTAAACATAAAAGGAAAGGTGTTGCTCTGGTCAAATAAAGAAATATTTTTTACTAGCATACGTCTAATGTTAAAGCTGCCTAAATCCTGCCAAATACATTAAAACCACATCTGTAAAACAGATTTTCATTAAATTGATCAGTTTAAAGTTAAGCAGCTAGGCAGATGATGCTTTTAAGCTAACCCTTAACTTTTAACCTTTAACCTCCTTAAACTAGAACAAGGACACACATTTTTAGGTAACGCTGCTTCAGTCTGACAATGCAAGAGGTAAAGCGATCTACTCAAATTGAACTGACGCATCACCACATTCAGAATGTTATGAATCAATATGTTGTCAATAACAAGAAAAGCTGTTTTCTCACAGCTCAGTATTTGTCTTATAACTGCTACTTGTCAGTTTTCCTTCAAGTCTAAATAATTCATGATGCAAAAATGATGTAAATTAAACTCCTAATGAAAATGAATTTTATATAGGAGATTATTGTCTAGTCATTAACTCAGAAACTATTTTAAGTCTAATTTTAATATTTGAACTATACTACAAACCATCATTTTTCCAGGCACAGGACAATTTGTTAGGTTCTCATTTAAAAGCAATTAATGTTACTTATGAGCCAATTTTATTTTGCCGACACAAGGCGACCGAGCTTGCTAATATCCTCATTACTGCACTTTCAAATCCTTTAAGTCTGACTCACACAGTGTTTGTAAATCAGTTGAGAAGTGGCATCCTCAACACACTGCTACTCTGGAGTATTTTTCTAGTTGCAACCAGAAATAATGAATGCTCTTTGAAAGATAATGCAAAAGAATACAGTTTGTCTACCAAGTTGCAGTAGCTCAAAGATTTTCTCTCCAATCTTTTAACTTAAGGTAAATTTCTTCAAAATAATTTTTTGTTTGTTTACTGACCATATTTAAATACTACACAACAAGGACACTCGGCTATTTAAGAGATAAGCAAATAAAGAAGAGTAGGAAAAAGTAAAATTTTATATGATTCATTTTTAAGCATTTTTAAATTAAGTGTGCACCCTTTGATTCTGTGTTCTAAAGTTCTCTCTGCTTTAAAGCCCTCTTTACAATCAAGCTTTTTCTGACAAGCAGTTGTCTTACATTTAAAAGCAATGTCCAACTCTCCCTACAAAGGAACTTTAAGAGTGACTATAGCATCCAGCAAATTGTTCTGCAGATAGTGAGGTGGTCAATACAGGCCCGTAGAATGAATGGATGGATAAACTTCACACACATGCACACATAGATGTACACGTTTAAATAATCATTAAGCAATGAGAGTAAACAACTTTTCCTGAGAAAATAAACTCTAACACTCCACCTTTCTTTGGGCTTCCACATGAGATTAATAAAATAGAAAAATTTGTAAATTTATATCTTCTATTCAAAACACATTCATTTAAAGTGTTAGAGGAGCTGCATGAATATAAACTCAGTTCATGAATATTCTATATAGCTCCCAGGGTCTAGATCCATTATTTATACAAACTTAATGTTTGTTTGTTTGTTTGTTTCTCCAAGGTATTCTAAAAATATTAATGGATCAGGTATCAACAGAGAAAAGTAGACATTTGAACAGTTGTCAGCTGTTTGTGGCTGCAAAACCTATGAATTATAATGCAATTAATCCTTTATATTATACATTCAGTACCATCATCTAGGAAGCCCTCCATCTTACATTAGGGCCTGTGCTCCCTTCAAATCGTGTAAGCCAAACCTAATGTTTTCATTATTGATCCGCAGAGCACCGATGTCATAGGAACAATGTTACAAATTCTCACACTGAGTCCTTAGGTTTTTATGCATAGTACCTCAATCTAGAATTTGAACTTCACAACGAAACAATCCAAACCAAGAGAACGAAACCAACCCAAACCAATGATTACTGCGCTTAATCTAGAGAGACATAATCCGCCCTTGTATTTATAATTTTAAATGGCATTAGAAAAGCCATGGGTATGATAATCACTGGGTGACTCCTGATAGCATAGTTATCACTGATTTCTAGTACAAATCAATAGATAACACTTGCAAAATGGATTTTGTAATCATATTTAGAGCTTGTTACAATGACTAATGGTCTGCAATATTTTCTGAATTTTAATATCCTATAGACAAAAGAAGTTTTTAATAAGTTACCAAGTTATTTATCATAGAAATGAAAGTGTTACATTTGTACACGAACCACGACAATCAAGCCAATCCAGTAAGCAAACTGCAGAAAATAAATTACCCGGTAATTAAGGTATAGAAAAAGTCAAGACAAGTTGCGTAATAAATGGTGTTCATCACTCGCACATATTCATTACATCTGCATAGTTTTTTTTTCCAGGAAAGATAAAAATATATTTGCCATTTTATGAACATACTTATCTATGCCACACCCTCCAATTTTGGAGGAGAAAAACATTATTAGGCAGAAAAAAAAAAAGAGGAATAAAAATAGCAACAGATTTTACTTTTGAAGACTCTACTGGTGCTTAGGAAGAGTGTGTTTACTCAGTGTTACTGGGAACAGGCAGAAGAAGAAAAAAATCCATGTTTTGATAGTCCTTGTTTGTCACCAAACAAAAGATGATGTATTCACCAGGTAGGGCACTTTTTGTGTCCTCTGCTCCCTGTAACCATCAACACTTAGCCAAGAGTGGTGCTATGTTTTAGAAAGATCAATCAATAAAGGAGGTTTTCAAAGTATTATTTTATACATGAAAACACCCAGGAAAGTTCTTTTATTGCAGGAAACCAGTAAAGCAATCAATGCCACTGAGGTGGGAGTAAATGAGACATATGGCAAATTTTTTAAACAGATTCCCCAATTCCATGTATTCTCAATGTGCTTTTAGTAATGTTAATCAGAAACTGTGACCTTGGCCCTTCTTCTTTTTTTTTTTTCCTTTCTGTTTTCATAACTTGCAGATCTGTACTCCAAGCGCCGCAACAGTTAATTAATTCCCTTCTCTACGCTGGACCCACAGA